>NW_021604633.1:5298555-5305561 GCF_004785775.1 Grammomys surdaster | reverse complement strand
GAGAGAGAGAGAGAGAGAGAGAGAGAGAGAGAGAGAGAGAGAGAGAGCTACAGTGCAGCCATTCAAAGAACCTGGTGCCATGGAGCCTGTGTAATAAGGGTCTAAATTGCCCATGAAAGAAAGAGCAAATATGGAGATTGCATTAAAACTATATCTTGAAAAACAAGATGAAGGAGGAGAGGAGTGGGGTGCTGGCAGAACATGCATAGGGGCTGAGCTGGCATGAGATATGAAACCAGAGCAAGAAGGGAAAGCAGAGAATTTGAAACAAGTGGCAGGCTTGAGGCAAGAAGAGACCCCAAAAGGGTCCCTTTCAGGTCTCATTCTGTGTCGTGGTGAAACTCAAATAGGCTCTTAATTAGTTAGCATTCCCTAATGAGCATGCTGCCATTCATCCTTCCACTCATGAGTGCCTGCTCAGTAAGTCAACACTATTCCTAGGGGAGGCAAAGCCCCTCTCCCCTTGCCCAGAGCTGAAGTCCCACGAAACCAGATGGAGTGTTTGCAGTGATTTGTGCCCAGATGAAGACCTGCTGAGCGCAAGCAGCCCATTGGTTTATGAAAATCCTCACACAGGGCATATTTATTGCTGTTTCCTGCATGCCAGGCTAGAGGGAGATTCACAAATGGGCAGACATGCTTCTTAGTCTCTAGAGATGTGCAGTTGGGGCTTATGATCGACTGGGGAAAACATGCTCATTCCTAGCTTTCCAGACTTGGTGATAAATACTGCTGTTTGTCTTCTGCAAAGTATGATTTTTTTAATGATAAGAAAACATAATCAAAGGAAAGACTATATACTTTTTAACTCTAGTAGTATGTAAATAAAATCAGAAACATTTATTTATATAGATTCTAAAAATGTTTTATACCAAGATTTATTTGATACTAATATACTTTTATCAAATTTTATGTGTACATTGGTTTGTAATACAAAATAAATTATCAGAGTTCCATTAATGATATATGTACACTTAATTTGTCAGTATCATAAGCTTCCTAGAGATTTCCCATTTGTAAAATACCTCATACATTGCACAGTTTTGCTCTCTCAATCCTACAATAAATTCTGGTTTCAGTGCTTAAAGAAAAATTATCAGTTATGCTCAAAGTAAAGAATCTTTCTAACATAAATATATTCTAAAGGTGACATATCTGCAAGGTGGATCTTAGACTGCTGGTTTGGAAAAAAATGTGAATTGGAAGTTGATGAAAATGTTTAAACATATAAACATATGATTTAACAGGTAGTTTCTCTTTGTAGCTCACCTGTATGCTTCTGTATAGTGCTTTGTAGCATTAGAGTAGCTAGTTATTGGAGACAGCAACTTGTCCATATACTTATTGGACAGATTCTGAGATGTACGCTCACTTAGAGAAGGAAAATGGATGGTTCTCATCATTCAGTTTTGGGTCCATTTCAGTGCATTGCACTACATTGTCATAGTTACATAGTTTACTTATCCACTAAAAATAAATTTTAAAGATTGATAGTAAAGTGAATAGCCATTTCTCTGAAGAAGTGAGAAGAAAATAAATAATAAAAGCAAAAGCAGAAGTTATTGAAATGGAACACAAGAGATAATGAGAACATTAGAAAAGAAAGTGTGTGCACGGGGGCTGTCAATCATGCAGCCATGTTTCTTACCAGTCCTCCAGCTGCAATCAAGATAAGTGGCTACTTTAAATATCTTACAGCTGCTCAGAGAGACTTGGATCTAGACACAGATGCTTCAAGACAGTTACTAACACTGAAGAGATTTCATTCCAGTCACAAATGTTATGGATGATACATAGTTCACAGCTTTGCTTCAGGAGACTGCTTAAGTCATGGCTACTTTAAATACTCTGCCAGGGCTACTTGATTTATCCACAACAGTTTCAGAAGACTCTGAGCCAGCACACACACACACACACACACACACACACACACACACACACCACCCAGTCTGGAGGGGAAGAACCCCTCCATAACTCATGGTTGAGAATGGGCATATGTACTTGGTTATATAAGCAGTCATCCTCTCACTTCTGATGGTAGCAGTCCAACAGACCCCCCCACTGTGCACACACACACCCATTTCTATATCCTAGCCCCAAGCCAAGCTGAGGTGGTGACATGAAGAACAGACAGTTGTTCAAGCATCCAGCACAGACATTCCAGTAGCTGCTAGACAGTGGGTGAAGAGTCACAGGGTGGTTAGGAACAGAATTCAGAGAGCTGAGGTTTACAGTTTGGAGCACTGAGACCATAAACACTACAAAAGTGCTGAGAAGAAAAGAGAACGTGGAAAGCTGATCTTACAGAAGGCCAACAGCTATAGAAGGCCAAGGCCACAGAGAGCTGCAGGCCCCAACACTGCAAGAACTCTAGAAAACACTGAGACCTACTTCTTCTGGCTGCCAAGGAGTTGTAACCCTGAGTGTGGAGGACCCCGACAGTCTGAGCTCAGACTTGGATGAGTTTCATTTTGTGTATCTGTGATTTCAACCTAAACGAAAAGAAAAAGACTCCTCAATTGAGAGTTCACACTGCCGCTGTTACTCCAAGCATTGTGCTGCTAACCGATGATTCATTTGATGCTACTAGAGACACCATAAGAGAAGACACATATATGTATGTTCACCTATGTGCAAACGTGTGCTATATGTGTATATGTGTACATGTGTGTATGCATGTGATGTCTGTAGCAGAGGACCTGTGCTTGAAACTCCTGGGAGAAGCCAATAAACAAGGTTGACTCAAGAAGCCAACAATTGCAGCCAGTTATGAACTGCTATCCTATGTGATGGCCGTGTCAAAATATGCAAAGGAAAATAACCCATTCTTGAAAACTTGCCTCATCTTTGTTCAAATGACACAGAAAAGGACCTACTTCTTTTGAAAGTTGTAAAGAAAATATGAAATTGTTAAAAAATGTAAATCCAAATATAAAAGATACAAATGGGTCTGCAGTATGCCTGATAATGATGAATACTCCAAAGGATATCTTCTTAGAAAATTAAAATTCAGTTGTCTAAGCACATGGGGAGATGGCAATTGTGTGAAAATGAGAAGGTGGAAACCGCTTCAAAGTTTATAATTATTCATAGAAGACATTTGATTTTCCTGTGGCTAGAACCTGTTCATGTTTTACTTTATAATATGTTTAAATGCTGTAACTGAATCAAGGAGTAAAATGCACCTGATTGAAAGCAACAAACCCTGGTGGATGCTAAAATTGTATCTATTTTCCAATGCAAATAACTAATATTTCAGCATCACAGGAAACACGTTGGACTCTCAATGCCTGCAGCAGCTAACATGAAGTTGGTAGCTACTGAGACAAGGACTTAGTATGTGCCCTGTTAGTAGATTCCCCTTGAACACAGGCTAGAAACTAGTCTTGAAAAGGTGTAATTGTGGTTCTGTTATGAAATCATTCAAGGTAATTTAAAAAATACTCCTTACCATGTTTAAACAAAACCAGGAAATATTCAGAGTTGCAGAGATTCTTGCTATTTATTCACCTCAGCAATGGCATATCAAAAAAATCGTTTCCCTTGTCTGATTGGTGAGCCAATGAGTGTAGTGGGGTTACTTAAAAGGAGTGGCTCAAGGGACACTGCATCTATATCATGTAGGGCCCACCTCAGCATGGTAATGAATCATAACACATCCACACCTAACTTTCAGGCAGCTCCTCCAAAGACATTTTCTCTTCCCTCTGCTGCTTTCAAGAGAGTACTTGTGAGTGGTGTCCTTTTCTCAATTTGCCAGGCCTTTTATGTTTTCTGGAGCTTCCTTCATCTCCCAGGAGAGAAGGTTTCCCTTAAAGGAAATATCTACAAAACAGTGGGATGCATGGAAGTGTACCTGAAAGTCAGGTGGCATCAGTGAATCCAGAACTGATAACAGAAAAAGCAACAACAGCCAACCACACAGCATGGAGCAGTCAGGAGGAGTGAAAGGATTGGCTAGACTTCGTGGTGATTGGCCATATACAGCCAGGTGTGGCGGCACACACCATTGATCTGAGCACTCAGGAGGCAAAGGCAGGCGATTTCTGAGATCAAGGCCAGCCTGGTCAACAGAGTGAGTTCCAGGAGAGCCAGGGCTACACAGAGAAACTCCATCTTGAAAAACCAATAATAACAATAATAATAATAATAATAATAATAATAATAATAATAATAATAAATGGTTATATAGAATTAAATTTGAAAATTAGATTATGAAACATTCTAACTTATACATGTATATTGAAAAATATTGTTGAGAATGTAAAGTGAAGGGAGTCAGTAAAACAAACATCACACACAGTGAACAGATAGATTACAACACTCTGATCAACCTAACACTTCATCAAAATTAAAAATCTAGAGCATTAAATGAAAACTAGATTAGTTCTCCCTGTATTAAAAAAATGGATTTTCCTATTTGCTCAGAAGTCTAATGCTGTCTCCTTTCTCCCTGCCAACATATTTCAATCACAACACACTCACATCTGTGCATATATGCACACAAACACACGTATATGCACATAAACACACATACACACATACATACATATGCACACACAGACACAGACACATACATGCACACACGAATACACAATACTCCTGAATGATCACATGAATATCTTTAAAGACAGGATGAGTTTCAGATTAGGTTGAGAGCACTGGATTCCAGTATGCATTCCAGCCAACATCCATAGTTTGTACGTGTTGACCACAGCCTTGCAAATGGAGTATGTCTCCACTGTAGCTACAGGGAGATAGCCTTATGATTGAAGTTTGTGCTTGAGGAAAGAGTTTTGCAAAGTTATATGGTTTTGAGATGGGAAGTGGAGACATTAAATGTATATCTGGTTTTGGAAGCTGGAGCTTGGCAGTGAGTGTTGGAAAAGAGACGTTCACTAGGGTGAGGCACTGAAGGACTGCTCTTTCAGTATGCAAGTATTCAGAAACCTGCAAGGACAGCAGGGTTAGCCAGGCAGATAGATGTGAAGATGGGTAATGGAACACACAGAAAAGGACTGACAGGACAGGAGCAGGGAGGTAGGAGCAGCCAAGTAGAAGGTGACTGGAAGGTCAACTTACATGAGCTATAAAGGTTAGGAGTTCTGCTTTGCTAGACTGGATATAGTGAGGAAATCTGAGAGAGACAGGCAAGAGGAGGAGTTGAAGAACAAGCCAAATTTTAACTTTGCTGTAGATGGAAAAGGAGAAACGCCACAGATGTGCACACAACACACAGTTTCTCTGGCACAAGGTGCTTTGACATTGTGCTGCTGCTGGTCCACGTCGAAGAGCTCAGCACAGAACGAATGTGGTGGATAATGGAGTAAGTGTGGTACAGCTTTCAGAAGGCTGGGTGATTGACTTAGTCTGAGATGAAACAAAGGCAGAGCCTCCTCTGAGAGAGATAGGTTGGCTTAGAGTGAAGCCAGACTGTAAGGTGGCAAGTCTGCTGGTGGGAATACAGGGCACACAGTTCACCTAAGCACGGAATCAAGATCTCTATTTCATCAGATGAGTAAAAAAAAATGAGAGATGTCATCTTGGGAAAGTGGGAGGGGCTAGATTCTGAAGTGTCTGTATTTATGAGCCTAGACACTCACAGCCACAACTTCAGACCAAGATGAATCCAAGACGTTTCCTCTAGCTGGGTTACACAGCCTGAGTCACTCTAGGGTCTCAATTTGTGGGGCAGAGATCGAAGTTACTTAGAAAGACTATTATTTAATTTGGTGTAAATCAGCTTGGAAAGTGGGATCAGTGAGAGACTATACAGCCCGTTCCCAGTGAGCATGCCCTTCCTGCACTCCGATGTTCAGGGTGAAGAGGAGGTATGGATCTGTTAGCAGGCCTTTACATCCAGCTGAAGTCCAAGCTGCCCTGCTGCTCATTCTTCCATGTGGTTGCTAACTCTTGGTTTCTATGCCTAAAGAACACTGGCAACTGGAAAAGGGGAAATGCCAAATTAAGTCTAATTGACTGAGCTCTGCTGCCAAGATGTGATGTGTTTATAAGGAAGGAAGCTAGGGAGTTTTCCATGGAGGATCCATGCAGCTGTGTCTCTTGGAGTGATAGAATCTCCTCAACCTTGTAGAATATACTCTTGTTCTCCAAAAGCAGGGAATAGTATCATGGATGCCCTTCTGCCTCTTCTACAGGTATTGAATTCCGTGTTGCAGTGCTAGGGATAAGAGGTGGAAGACACTAAAAGTTTAGTTCTTTTAGTGGGTCAGACTGCGAGAGTTGCAGATTTAAATAAAACCTCATGATTGTACATACAAGCTGGTGTCCTGATGCTACAGTTAAACTTGAGTATCTAAAACTTAACTTTTATTTAGTTACACTTATATGAACAAAGCAATTCAAAATATATATGGAAAACAGGTAAATTAATTTTATAGAAAAGGTGTATACAAATGTTGTGTGTATTGTATTAGTGTATATTAGGAGATAGATAGATAGATAGATAGATAGATAGATAGATAGATAGACAGACAGACAGACAGACAGACAGATAGATAGATAGATAGATAGATAGATAGATAGATAGATATCATGTGTCTATGTCTGGAAATGTGTATATGTAAGTGTGTGTACTTATACACCATAATATCCATGTGGAATATTTGGAATACATGGAATATTTGAAGTAGTTTAAGCCACAAAGAAAGCTTAGCATAGATTTCCACAATCAAAAAAAAATAAACATTGTTTGTAAGGTTTTCACACTTCTATAATGTAAACTTTTAACCAAGTTGAAATGCATAAAAATATTTTAAACCATAAAAGAAGCATGAACAACATTGAAACATTTATGTCAGAACTTATGAGACATAGCTAAGCAATACCTCTGCATGGGTAGGAGCTTTAAACACATTCACAAAGGTTAAAAAAGAAAAGGGAGGAAGGAAGGAAGGAAGGAAGGAAGGAAGGAAGGAAGGAAGGAAGGAAGGAGGGGGAGGGAGGAAGGAAGGAAGGAAGGAAGGAAGGAAGGAAGGAAGGAAGG
>NW_021604633.1:5258996-5298455 GCF_004785775.1 Grammomys surdaster | reverse complement strand
GAAAGACACCAGGCAAGGCCTGTGAGCCAGGGGTCAGTGAGCAGATCCTAGTGCCAGATTCACTCCACAAACCTAAACCAGGCACATTCCTGAATCAGACACGTGATTCCAAGAATAGCCAGAATATCATGAACCTGTGATGTTTGTTTTAGGCAAAGAAAGCACCTGCCAGAGTTCAGGGCATGTATGCGATAACCAAGAAAATGGAGACAGTGGAGTGGGTAATCTCATGCTGCCTCACTCATGCAGGCCACAGGAACTGATGGATCCACCGTGTGCTCACTGGGCAAATGGGCATCAGTGAATTTTTTACAGAAAAGGCCAATTACCCTTTTACAGGTAATTGCCCTTGAGATCTGAGACAGGACTTTACTGTAATAATTTCTGGAATGACACAAACTTCTTCACAGTGACCTGCAAGGTTGACATGGTGGAGAAAGGCTTGCACCTTTTAAAATGCATGCTTTCCATTGCATTTTAAATACTTTTTGTATACAAAATTGTGCAGTGACTCTTCTGAGGCTGTCTCATGTCTCCCCATGAAGGGCATCCACTCACATCCCCAGGAATCTGGGGAACTCTAAAGAACATGACACTGAGGTCCTGGAGCCTTCCCTTTGGGTCATCTTAAGTCTTCCTTACAGCAGAGTGTTTGTGTCCATTTAGAAGTAGGGCCCTTGGGAGGTGACCACAAAATCATTAGAGTGCCTCTCTCCATGGTGAACATATAGTTCTCCTGCTGTAGGACAGTATGTGACAAGAATCAACCCTGCTGACATGGTCCAGGATCCAGACCCTGAGAAGGAAGCTTTTGGTGTTTGGTTCCTGTGAGTCTGGATAATCTGAGAAGACAGCTGTGGGTGATGACGTGTAGGCAATGTCCCAGATGGTATAGAAGTATAGAAAAACAAAATGTGGAAACCTCTTTAAGAAAACTTACCTGTGAGGTCCTGGTTAGAAATCAGATATGAAAACAGTAGCCTATACCTATGGGCCTGGAGAGGTATACACTACAATCTGGGATATGTCTTCAAGCAACAGTCCCCAAGGAACAGCAACAATTAGAAAAGGCAACTGTGGTGACTGCTGGCAGAAGGAGCTGCTGTCAGTGCAAGGCAATGACAAGGGAGAAAAAGCTGTAGGTCTTTGCAGACATGGCGACACCCAGGGCCAATACTGATTTTCTTCCTGCTCCACACACAGGCTTTGACTTAGAAGAGAAGTGACTTGTGAGTCAAGACTTGTCACTCTCCCACACATTATCCTGAAAGATAGGGGAGATCTGAGCACACTTTGAGATTTAAGAATTTTTTTTTAAAAAAAGTCACTAACTTTAATTAAAGTTCCTGAATATTTCAGGCCATACAGCCATGGCCTTCCAGATGGCTCTGTTATTCTCTGGCAAAATTATCAAGATACATATAAACTCATATAAATATGTGATCACACATTTTAATTCTTCAAATCACACTGGTTCTGCTGAAGGGCTCTAGAATTCATTGAAGGGATTTACATTTCATTTTGTTTAATAATTCAACAGGGACACACACACTTACACAAACATGCACAGCAAACTGACCAGGGCAGATTCACAGGACCACCATAGCCTGGCTGTACAGTGTGGAGAGTAGAAGGAGCTTCTCAAGGCTGTGACAACCTGGCTTCTATCCATCTCAACAGTTCCTGTCACTGTTCTTTGGAACTAACCAGGACTGAGCTCTCAGGACCAGAGTATCACAATGACTATCCACTCATGAGCCTTTCTGGCCATTTCCTGTCCAGAGATAAGGCATCCTGAAGTAAGATTCACAAGGCAAACCTTGCACTGTAGCAAGAGGATGTAGCTACATTGTGCTTTTCCTATCTGCTCCTGGATTTTGCTTGCCAAGGAAAGACAGTCACACTTTCTTGGATTGGCCAAGGAGTTAGTGTCGGTGGGTCATCTTCTGAGATACACACCAAGCAAGGAGAAGCCTCCTCACTGCTCTGTTCCATATATCCTTGCTTGATGTGTGGCCCACTTCTGTTCTGTTTGTACTAATAGTACTTTGAAGACAGAGACTGGACATTTACGGATTAGGACCTGTTTCAGGGAAGATAGTGATGTGTCCTTCCTTTTGTGTGATTTATCTTAGTAGCAGGCAAAGAAATGCTGTGGAGATAGGGATATGGGGTCAGGTTGGCTCAGCTTCACCCTTGAGTGGAAAGTATGAGGCAAGTTAATACTCAGGACCACATGGATATAGAGAGCATACACCTCACATATCTGCAACATGGATACTGTACAACACTTGGTCACTAGTGGCTGCATTAAGGGGAAAGACATCCAAATTCTTGATGAAAGTGGACAATGTCAGGGCAGGGCTTCAACAATTCCAGTGAGAAATGAATAGTGTGTGAGGCCATGGTCAATAAAGGCCTAAAGACATGACAGGACAGTCATGTCATGGAATAGAAACTGGTGGACACAGAATGCCTGGTCAGTTTAGAAGGTCTGGCCAATTCAGGATGTGGTCATCTCAGAGGCTATGATCAGATGGAGCTGATTGGGGTAGCCATGACCATGAAAGACAGGACAATGTTGATGCTAGAAACCAAAGAACCTTCAGCTGTCTCTGATCACTCTTCAGCCCATCACCCCTGCCCCACCAAGAGCTTAAACCACTGTAGATGTTCAAATAAGAATTGCTGCGAGTAATGTATGAAGAAATTGGAGAGCAGAAAGAATACTCAAGTTTTGTCTGGAATATACAGAGGTGAAGGTTTAAGGAGACCGTTGATGAGCCTTTGGTGGTGAAACTTTGTGGTCATACACATTATGGAACTCTAATCAGTCCTAATAAGCAGATTTATAGCATGTAGACCAATAGTGTTTTACTTTTGTTTTGTTATGTTTCGTTCTTTGAGTCAGGGTTTCTCTATGTAGTCCTGGTTGCCTTGGAACTCCTTCTGTAGACGAGGGTGGCCTCAAACTTAGAGATCTGCCTGCCTTCCATATACTGGGATTAAAGGCATGTGCCATCACTGCCTGGCTAATAGTGTTTTAAGAAAATTAACTTAAGCAAAACTGTGTTGTGTACAAAAAGCTGACCTTGGGTTCCCTAAGTAATGGATATGAGGTGTGTGATTAAAACCAAACCCACATGAATAGTTTGAGATTTCAGCAGAGTCACATCACAGTTAATGATGTCTGTCATTTTCCCCAGTTAAGGTAATATTTGACCTTTGAAATTATATGGTTATGTCATGGTCACTCAGCTGATGTGTCTTTTGCCAGTGCCTGACATTTGGCAATTTGTATCAACAAATTGACATCTCACGCATGGGATCTTACTTTCTGGTAGATTAAATCATTTAGCATGCAGAGGCCCTTGCCCTGTGGATTAACATGGCCATATATTCACAGCCAAAGCACAGGTGCTGTGCACTCTTAGATGTACATAGCCAATTGTCTTTACCCCAGTTTAGCCCTATGGAGTTTTGGTATCTCAAAGATAACTCTGAAAAAAATTCTTTAAAGATCAAGAAAGATCCATAAAGCCTTCATGTTTCTCTTACTTCTGGTTCTTCTGTGACGGTGAAGTGCTATTCTCACCTTCTGAATAGGTGCACCTTCTGAGAAATGCTGGCGATGACGTCACCATCACGGTTGAGTATCTCAGGGAAGCACCCTCATTTCTGAAGCTGCCATTAGGTAAGAGGGAAGGGGTGGAATTCTTGTGTGTTGTGGAATTTTCTTGCTTCCCACATTATCTTTCCACATATCTTGGAAGAGTTGATATAAATCATTTCCCAAACACATGCTCAGAGAGAATGATTTAAACAGGCAGAGGAACATAAGAGGTCCCTAAGGCACTCCAGACATCATCATCAGAAGCAATTCTGTGCCTTCCTTCACATGAACTCCCTGCTACTGTGTTTACCTACACACACACGCACATACACACACACATACTCACACATTGACACACATACATACTCACAGACTCACACACACACTAACACACACTAATACATATATACACAAACACACAGGCACACACAGTTATCTACACATATGTTCATGTGCATATATGTAAAGTGGTTTATATTCATAATATCTAGGTTGACTTCATATTAACTATGCAGCCCTGTTATGCTAATGTACATATCAGAGTGCCTACCATGATGGGGCAGAGCTTATGATACTCTGCTGTTCTTGATCCACAAAGATTGTGATAAATATCAAGCCTTGAAAAGGGCTGTAGTGAGCATTGTTTGTGACTTTAACATTTCTCCCTAACTGGTTGTTTAACAGAAGGTCCTGCCTTTCTTTGGGTAGCAGTGCAGATGTGGGCCTCTCTTGAATGCTGTCTTCTACTTCTATGAAAGATCTGAAAGACAAGGTTTAGCCTTGTTAGAGCTGATGCTTGCTGCTGCAAGTACAGGGACAGCTGTTGGCAGCAGGAGCCGGCCTGGCCCTGGGAACCTTCCTTTCCTATCCTGACTGACTCTCCCCTCCATCTTCTTCTTGCAGGAAAGGGTAGATTCTTCTACCTGATCCATCCTGGTGCCCACTCACCCTCTTCCATCACTATAGCTCTGTTGTTAGCATCTCTTTTATTTACTGTATAAGTGGCCTGGGTATTGGTCCTGAGGCCTTTGAAGCTATAGACGCTGACCATGTAACCCATTCCATGTTCTGTCAGAAGATCCATTAGACTCAGACTTTCCTTCTACCCTCTTTTTCCTGGGACCCTTAAGCCTGTCATCTCCAAGAGATCACAGGGAGTGGCTGCAAAATTCACTATTCTTAGAGAAGCTGGTACCCAGCTGCTCTATAGACATGTGCATAAGAGTTGCTACCTGCCTTGTGTCCATAGAGACCACCTTGTGAAATGGAGAAAGGACGGAAGGTAACAAGTTCTTGAGGATGCAAGGATGATGTTGAAGAGGACATGGAAGGGTTTCATGTACTGATGGGAGGATCCCAGAGTAAGGAAAGTAGATATAAGAAACAGATCAAGGACTAGAAGGAAGATCACAGCTGTCATTGTAGAATGCTGTGATGATTCTAGCAATGAGACCATGAACACAGAGACAGGGATATGGTGATGCCTATGATGGATGATGGATTACTCAGAGATACCAGGCGATGCCAGCTTCCCTGTGTCGCCACATATCAGAATGAGATACTTCTACAAGCCACTCAGATGGTGTGGGAACCAAACAGGCAAGGTGCTGCCAGAGAGGTTTGAAATGAAGAGAGGAGATAAACACACACACACACACACACACACACAGAGAGAGAGAGAGAGAGAGAGAGAGAGAGAGAGAGAGAGAGAGAGAGAGAGAGAGAATACAATAGAGTGACAAAAGAAGGCAAATATTAAAATGGGGAGAAAATTATAATACTTTTCAGTATTTCCTCTACTTGGCCAATTCCATCAACTCAGAGTGTAAAGTCCAGGGCATATCTTGGTAGTTGGGAAGCTGGGTCAGGAAGTATGGCCCATTGGAAGTGGACAGAGATTTTTAAACAGGATGTGAAGTAGCATTGTGCCTAGCAGAGAAGGGTTCAGTTGCTGTGGATATGGTAGCATGTAGACCGTGAAGGACAGAAACTGGGTGCCCTCTCTGAAATTTTGGGGTGGTAAATGGGTTTAAAGAAGAGGCATATGTTTCTCTCTGTTTCATGCCTATAACAAAACACTGGGGAGAATAACCATATGAAGGATTTCTGGTTTGTTTGATTGCAGTTGAATGATAGTCATTTGAGCCTGTGGCTTTGGGCCTATGAGAGCCCAGTATACAACAGAGGGGTGCGAGGTAGTAGCATCTGCTTACACTGGTGATCAGAAGCCAAGAGAGAGACTTGGAAAGGTTTAAAGTGCCAAGGGCACATCACCTGACTCCTTCCCTCTAAGTCACACTTTTTGGGGGGTAGAACATAGCTAAGATTTTTGACACAATAAAATATAATAAGATAAAACAAAAAGAAGTCTATTATATCAAAGTTGGGTATAGCAACCTAAGAGGTGAGAAAAAATCCCAAGATCAGGCACAAAGGTCAGAGACCCACTTGTTCACACATTGAGGAACCCCATAAAATACTAAGCTAAAAACTATAAGATGTGTGCAGAGGACCTGGTAGGACCCATGAAGGCCCTGTGCTGCTGCTTCCGTCCTGTGAGTGCATCTGCACCTTGCATAGTTGATTTGGAGGACCCTGTTCTTATGGTGCCCTCCATCCCTCTGGCTCTTACACTCTTCTTGTCCTCTCTTCCATCGGGGCTCCCTGAGCTCTGAGGAGAAGGATTTGAAGGGGATCCCCCATTTAGACCTTCTCTCTGTAAGTGTCACTTCCTAATAGATCCTTCACCTACCAGTGGTGTCAGGCTTAGACCAAGCCGTTTAGCACATGGACTTTGCAACACATATCCAAACCACATAAGGACGACAGAAACTCCCTAATTGGAAATGATGAGGCTGTGTACAAGAGGCTGTATCCAACCATCGGCACTGTTCTCCACAATGTAGGAGGCTGGTAACAGTGCTGAGCATTTGTTTCCATCTTGCTTTTGCTCCAGTAGAGGACATAGCAGCTTATGTCCAGGAGAGTGTTTTTCACTTCCAGCATGGGCCTAACTGTATACGCTGAATGTGCCTATGTACTGAGATTGAAAATGAGGGACAGTTATAGCCTGACCCAGGGGACAGCAGGAACCACAAAGATGACAGGACACTTGCACAGCCTTTCTCACCTTCCATTAGAGGTCAGTAATCTTTTTGGACAGAGAGAGAATGGTGAGTGTTTGGTGACTGCTAATCCTGGTGTCATGGGAGCAGTAGAACCAATAACTACAAATATTTCAACATCTGTTTCTTGAAAAGGAATGGTCACCATGACTCGGAGGCCACCATTTCCTTTGAAGGATAGAAGAGTTCTTCAAACTCAGGAACTTTAAAGTAACTTTCATTTACAGGTATGACTGGAAGCTGAGGCCTTGTCCCATAGCTTTCAGTTAGCTAGGACCTCCTGTGAGGCTCCTTGTGAGGGCCTGTGCAGAGCTTAGCCTTTGTGACTAGACCTACCTTAAACTCCTGGTAGTGCCATTGCTCAGGACCAATGTAGAGTTCCAAGGATGTGTACTGAATTTGCCACTAATCCTATAAATGTCCATTCTCCTTTTATTTTGTTCTTTATGACCTAAAATTGTTAAGTCATAGTATCTATAAAAATTTAAACACAAAGGTCATAACCATTCCATAAATCCATGCAAAATGGCCTCTGGTGAATACATGTCATTGAGATAAAATTGCTTCTGCCTGAGCAGCCCCTGTAGAATTGCTTGTTTGTCTGAAGCCAACATCTGTCCCACAGAGGTGATTGCTGATGTAGAAAAATCCCAACAGACTTGTAAAAAAAATGTCCACTTCAGCATTTCTTAAATTGATATTAATGGGAAAATAAATACCCAGTGAGATTGAGTGAACAGACCTGTGTGATTTTTTTCCAGACACTCAGACACGTGATGGTTTTGTACAGATAGACTTTACATATTGTTTAGTATTTCACTGTGTCATACACCATCACCACTGATTAAATGCCTTGGTATTCTGCAGCCCAAAGAAGTCCTCCATAAGCTAGCAATCAGACTCCCTTTCCTGGCCCTAACCACTGAAAGTCCCTGCTTTCTCTGTGAATTTGCCTTTTCTGGAAATGTTGTACCAATGTAGTCAGACAATCTGTGACCTTGGCCTTCAGTTTCTTCCACTGAGTGTGATGCTTTCAAAGGTCATTGGCGAGGTAGCATGCATCTGGTATGACTGCATAGCTCTGCTTTATATGGATGTAGGGCATTGCTCCCTCTACTCTTCAGCTAATGGACTCTTGCTTCTATTTCTGGGCTGTTATGAATTAGGCTACTGCGAACATTCATCAACAGGCTTTGTTTGGACATCTTTGTTAATACTCAACCTAAAGATGTGGATTCTGGGTCCTGTGGTCATGCCATGTTTAGCTTAGAGCATCTACCAGGATATTTCTCTCTGTGGCCCTGCTGCTTTGTGTCTAATCAATGCAGAAAGAACTTTTGACAGAAAATTATTCAGTCTGCAGAGGACAAAGTTTTATGACTATTTATTATAAATGTTTTTCTTTTTTATAACAACAATTTATAGAATTAATAATTGCAAATATCAGGTTGGGGTGATAGTAAAGTGCTTGTCTTGAAAACATCCTCCAGACACTACATAAAAATAGGCAGGAATGGAGGAACACAGTTGTAATTCCAGTGCAGGAGAAGCAGAGAAGTGTAGCTATCTGGAGCTCCCTCACCTACGTGATGAGCTTCAAGCTAGTGACTGGCCTTGATTCAGAATCCAAGATGAATGACACCTGTGGAAGGATAAATGCAGTTGCCCTCAGTCTTCAGCACACATCTGCAGTATGTACATGTACCCTTCCACACACATACCCCTGCTCACAAGTGAACATGGTCCCCCTACACCAGACAGACACAAATACACATGCACACACATATGCACACATATGTGCACACACACACACACACACACACACACACACATTCTCACAAACCTCAATTACTAACACTGATCAGTTTTGAAAATAGATAATTCTGATAGTAAACAGAGCAAAATTGGATCTATTCTAATTTTTCTTTGGAGATACAGAAGAAAATCTGACAGTCACTGAGAAATTAATTAATAGGAATCTAGTGTCTACAAAAGACTACCAATTTTAAGTTTCTTCACTTACTACCCATAGCTGCTGTTGTTGCTCCCTCCTCCTCCTCCTCCTCTTCCTCCTCCTCCTCCTCCTTTTCCTTCTCCTCCCCTTCCTCCTCCTTCTCTTATTCCTCCTCCTCCTCTTCCTCCTCCTCCTCTTCGTCCTCCTTTTCCTCCTCCTCCTCTTCCTCCTCCTCCTCTTTCTCCTCTTCTTCCTCCTCCTCCTCTTCCTCCTCTTTCTCTTCTCCCTCCTCCTCCTCTTCCTCTTCTCCTCTTCTTCCTCCTCTTCTTAATGGCAAAAGTCTCTTTTTTAATTAATTATTTATTTACATCCCAAATGTTGCCCCCTTTCAGTCTCCCTCACAGAGTTCTTCCTCCGTCCTCCTCTTCTTTGTCTCTGAGAGGGTACCTCCCCAGAATCCTCCAACACAGGAGCATCAAGTTTCTACAGAATTATACATATCCTCTCTCACTGAGGTCAGACAAAGCAGTCCTCTGCTATATATGTGCCAGGGACCTCAGACCAACTTATTGGTTGGTGGCTCAGTCTCTGGGAGCTCCCAGGGTTCTGGGTTAGTTGACGCTGTTGGTCTTTTTATGGAGTTGCAACCTCTTCTGCTCCTTAAGTCCCTCTCCTAACTCTTCCATAGAAGTCCCCGACCTCTGTCCAATGCTTGGCTGTGAGTATCTGCATACTCAGCTGCTGGTAGAGCCTCTCAAAGGAGGGTTATGCTAGGCTCCTGTCTGCAAGCACAACATAGCATCAGCAATAGTGCCAGGGATTGGTGCCCACCCATGGGATGGATCTCAAGTTGAGAATGTCTTCAGACACATGTTTAGGGTGACATTTGTTATGTCTCATCTAGAACAACAGCATCACCCTGAGGGATTTAGGGGATGGGTATAGGCAGTTGGAAATGTTTTTCATCTTCTTTCAAATAATGATAAATTGATTCTGTATACAAACGAAAGATTTGGAAAGTGTTTTGTGGACTGTCTCAAAGTGTACTTGGTAATGCTAAAATAAAATTAAATTAAATAACAAAACCAAACCAGACTATTTGCTACTGCAGAAACAGGACACTGTCATGGAAAGTAACACAAGCCTGGGCTGGCATAGATTCTGCTAGGCAGCAGCTGTGTGTGTCTTGGGAAATAAAAGAGCAGAAAAAGCTTTTAGTTGTTGATATGGTTCATTTAAATAGAAGCAAACTGTCCTCGTGCCTCCCAGCACATGAAGGAATGTGGTGAAATGTTTTCTAGTGCTCGTCCTCACAGATGTGATGTAGGTGGGAAAAAGACTTGCTGGGCTGTGCATATCTGGAGGTGCAGAGGTGGACTGGAGAAGAGCAGTCAGCCTTGGAGTTTTCTTGTCACTAGACACCCGATGTGCACTGAGGAGGACTGACAGTTCACCAAGTCCTAGGAAGATGTCATGGGCAGGTGCCAACATGTGGGATGGTGTCCTGCTTCTCTGCTCCCTTCTCATTGTCTTTTCCTGCAGGTGGCTGGTGGGGAGATGACCTGCCTTCCTGTTTCACTCTATAGCATTACCTCCTCACTGTGATTTGTAGCTGGCCACTGCACCATCCTCGGCGTTTCTGCTTGCCTTCCAAGGGCTCAGAAGGCCCAGTCTTGGGGCTGGCTCTCTGCTTGTGGATTCTAGAGGGTTTCTTACGTGCTGCCAGATGTTTAGTCTCTATGGGAGGCTGTCAGTTAGGCAGTGGTGTTCAATTGTCTGCCTTTAGGAGATGTCACTCCAAAAACAGAAGAACTGACACACAGAATCTGTCCACACATGTTTGTTCAGAAAATAATGGGGCTAAGGAGTAGTCACAGAACACTGGAGCTTTTCTTGGAGCTGCCCTTAGGACCTTGAGTGAAAGATCTGAACAGCTTCTCTTAACAATTCTTAATGAAATTACGAGTTTAACTCGATTGTTGAATGTGTGTGGTTGTAGGATTCTTCTTGAAGGGAGTTGTGTTTATTGGGCACCTCTTGTCTCTGAACTGGATCAGATGTGCTGAAGGGGAGCCTTTCCATGTTATCCCTGGGAAAACTTTTTTGAGATCATCTCCTACAATACTGTCAAAAGGCGCAGTAGCAAGAGCTATCAGTCCCCTAATCTATAAAACTGTGATGGTTATGAATGATCTCCTTATTTTCATTAATTTATTCATGTTACATCCCAATCACACTCCCCTCCTAGTCCCACCGTCATGAGTCCTTCCCCCATTAATCCCAGCCCTTCTCCTCAGAGAACAGGAAGTCCCCCTTGGGTACCCTCCCACCCTGGGACATCATCTCCCACTGAGATGGGGCCCAAGCAGTTGGGACTAAATTTATCATCTCCCACTGAGGCCCAACCAATCAGTTCAGCTAGGGGAAGGGACAGAGTCAGAGTCAGTCCTACACCAGTTGTTAGGGGACACACATGAAGAGCAAACTGCACATCTGCTACAAGTATGTAAGGGGCCTATGTCCAGCCCTTGCATGTTCTTTGGTTCAGTCTCTGTGATTCCCCATGGGCTCAGGTTAGTTGACATTCTGGGTCTTCTTGTGGTGTCCTTGACCCATCTGAGTCACTCAATCCTATACCTCACTCTTCTACAGGACTCTCCAATTTCCACCAAATGTTTGGCTGTGGGTCTCAGCATTTGTTTTAATCTGCTGCTGGATGAAATCTTTCCAGAGACAGTTATGCCAGGCTCCTGTCTGGAAGCATAGCACAGTATCATTAATAGAGTCAGGGTTGACTCCCATAGGATGGGTCTCAAGTTGAGCCAGTCATTAGTTTACCTCTCTCTTAATATCTGCTCCATCTTTATCCCTGTACATCTTGTAGGAAGGGTAACATTTGGGTCTAAGGTTTTGTGGGTGGGTTGATGTTTCCCTCCCTCCACTGGAAGTACTGCCTGGCTACACGAGATGGCCACATCTGTATCCCCAGTTACTAGGAGTCTCAGTTAGGGTCACCTCCATAGACTCTGGAGTGTTTCCCCTCTCCCAGGTCTCTAGCTAGTCCCAGAGATGCCCACCACTGATTTCTGCTCTCTTTCCCATCCCCTCTCCCCACACCTGACCCCATCCCCATTTCCCTCTTCAAACTTCTCTCACCAAGTTCTCTTCCTGCATCCATCTCCTATGTCTATTTTATTTCCCCTTCTGAATGAGGTGCACGTATCTTCCCTTGGGCCCTCCTTGTTACTTAGTTTCTTTGGGTCTATGGATAGTAGCATGGTTATCCTGTACTTTATGACTAATGTCCACTTATAAGTGAATATATACCATGCTTGTCTTTCTGTGTCTGGTTTACCACTCAGGATGATATTTTCAAATTCCATCCATTTTTCTACAAATTTCATGATGTCTTTGTTTTTAATAGCTGAGTAGTATTACATTGTGTAGATGTATTACATTTTCTTTATCCATTCGTCAGTTGAGGAGCATCTAGGTTGTTTCCAGTTTCTGGTTATTGTGAATAAACCTACTATGAATATAGTTTAGCAAATATCATTGTGATATAGTGGGGCATCTTTTGGGTATAGGTCAAAGAGTTGTATAGCTTGTATGTAGTACACACACACATGCTGGTATATAGTATATACAAATGTGCATGTTTTATATGTGTGTTTTATATATGTGATATAATATATATCATGTATAACAGATGTATTATATATTTTTAACTGTATTATTTTGTATGTTCTTGTCTAATTTCCTGAACTTTTTATATATTTTATATTTTAGTCCTCTGTCAGATGTAGGATTAATGAAGATCTTTTTCCAGTCCGTAGGCTGCTACTTTGCCCTATCAGTAGTGCCCTTAGCCTTGAAGAAGCTTTGTAGTTTCATGAGGTCCCATTTATTAATTGTTGATCTTAGGGCCTGAGCTATTGTTGTTCTATTCAGGAATCTGTCTCCTGTACCAATATGTTCAAGACAGTTCCCTGCATTCTCTTCTATTAGATTTAGTGTGTCCAGTTTTATGTTGAGGCCTTTGATCCACTTGGACTTGAGTTTTGTGCAGGCTAATATCCAGTTAGACCAACACCATTAGTTGAAGATGCTTCTTTTTTCCATTGTATGGTTTTTACTTCTTTGTCAAAAATCAAGTGTTTATAGGTCTGTGGGCTTATTTCATGGTCTTCAATTCAATCCCATTGATCAACCTATCTGTTTCTATGCCAACACTATGTAGGTTTTATCCCTATTGCTCTGTGGTACAGCTTGATGTCAGGGGTGGTGATTACCCCAGAAGTTCTTTTATTGTATTCATTGTTTTAGCTATCCTGGGCTTTTTTGTTTTTCCATATGAAGTTGAGAATTGCTCTTTCAAGGTCTGTAAAGAATTGTGTTGGAATTTTGATGGGAATTGCATTGAATCTGTAGATTGCTTTTTTTGTAAGATGTCCATTTTCACGATGTTAATCCTACCAGTCCATGAATATGGGAGATCTTTTCACCTTCTGATATCTTCCTCAGTTTCTTTCTTCAGAGATTTCAAGTTCTTATCATACAGGTCTTTTTCTTGCTTGATTAGCATCACACCAAGACATTTTATATTATTTGTGGCACCTGTGAATGGTGTTGTTTCTCTAATTTCTTTCTCAGCCCATTTATCATTTATATAAAGGAGGACTACTGATTCTCTCTGAGATTATTTTGTATCCAGCCACTTTGCTGAAGGTGTTTATCATCTGTAGGAGTTCTCTGGTAGAACTTTTGGGGTCTCTTATGTATGCTATCATATCATCCAGGAGTAACAATACTTCCTCTTCTTCCTTTCCAGTTTGTATCCCCTTGATCTCCTTTAGTTGTCTTATTGTTCTAGCTAGAACCTCAAGTGCTATGTTGCATAGGTATATAGAGAGTGGCCATCCTTGTCTTGTCCTTGATTTTAGTGGAATTGCCTTAAGATTCTCTCCATTTAATTTGATGTTACATTGCCACATTTTTTTTTTGCTCTTTACACAAGCAAATTCATTGCACTTGTGAACAATACATAAATGAATTTTAACTCAGTTATTCATAGATAATTATGATGGTGGTGGTAGTAGTGATCATGAGATTGATGCAGGGTTAAGCCTTCCGTGATTGCATTGTCTACAATCTCATACTGCCTGTCTGCAGCAAGCCCCAGGAGTCATCCACTAATCAGCAACTCCAAGGACATATGCCATAGTAAAGAAACGGGATGAGAGGCCACAGGGGCTCATGGTCCTATTGTAGGCACAGTTTTGCTCTACAACCCGATAGTCCCCTATGACTTGATAGACAAATCACTTCACTAGGAGCATTGATGGAGAGGCCAGGTCCTAGCAAAAAGGGCGAACCTCTGGCTAATAAAGTAGCACAGAGAGCCATGTCCCCACTTCAGTTTCCCATCCCTGAAAGGGACCTAGCAAGGGACTGCTGG
This sequence comes from Grammomys surdaster, assembly GCF_004785775.1. Lineage (NCBI taxonomy): Eukaryota > Metazoa > Chordata > Mammalia > Rodentia > Muridae > Grammomys > Grammomys surdaster. The sequence goes on along the minus strand of NW_021604633.1, from coordinate 5,284,305 downwards.
CCCTAGTTGTGTGCTTTACCATCTTGCAGTCATATAGCCACACACAATGTGCTTGAAAACTACCGCTGGAATGAAGGCCTCTCATTTTGTTTCAGGGTCCCCAGGGCCATCCAGTGACCATAGCAGCAGGGCCTCATCGCCTCTCTTTGACAGTGGTCTACACCTGAATGGACACTGCAGCCACACAGTAAGTACGTGCAATCCCCTGACCTCCTCGCTTGAAAACCTCAATCCCAAGGGCCCTAGGTTGGCAGGAAAACTGTCCATGATCCAACAGAGGCATCTGCAGATGTTCTGGAAGAAATGATGACAGAAATCAGAGTCAGTTCCATTGGCATTTATTCCCATGTGGGGTCTTTGTCATTATACCCATAATACCAGTAAGACACCATATACCAGTAGTTCATAATTGCATGGAGAGCAAACACTGTTCTTCATTTTGAGGTAGAATTCAAAATAGCCTCTGGGTCTCAGGTGACCTTAACAACAGGGACTCTCAAGTTGCTTTTAGGGGACTTCCAGAAGATTCACGTGAAAAGGGGACAGTAAGAATTTATTCCCACATTCAGAGAAAATATCAAGGAAGTATGAGCATTCTATATTAACAAAGAGGCTTAATCCTGTGCCTTTCCTTCCCTCTACTAAGAGCCTAGAACTGGGCAAAGGAAAAGCATCATCGCAACCACCAGTGCCTGCTCCCCTGAGTCTGCCTCCTAATGTTGAGACTAGCTTCCCTCTGTGCAGTGGGCTTATTGTCCCCAGAGACCTTGGTGCAAAAGTAGAATCTTAGCATCCCACAATTGGTTTAGAAGTGTACTTTATAGTAGATCCTATCTCACTCCCACATTCAGGTAGAACCCAGGGGGAAAGACTCATGCTTGTTCCTATAATTACAAGGTGCCATAAGCCCTCGACTTGACAGTTTGAATAGCTTTCAGTAATTTAAAATTTGGCTTCTGTAACTAACAAAGGATAAACAGCATCCTCATAAGTTCTATCCCCCTGTCTCAGGCCCAGAGTTGAACAGCATCCTAATTTTCACAGCCATCACTTGGCTTTAAATCTTAGTTTTGAGCCAGGCACAACAGCATACCTCAATAGTCTGTCTCCCCTCCTCGGGAGAGGAGGCAGAGACAGAATCATCAGTTGAGCTCAGGAGTTTGAAGCCAGTCTGGGGAACATATTGACAGTTGGTTGAGGCAAGTCAGCAAAGAGAAGCAGAAAATGGCTCTAGTAGCTGTTGTCCGGTGTTACTCTAGTCATAGGAATCATTGTTGAATCAGGACAAAGGTCCAGAGGTAGACATCTTAGTCCTGCCTTTTGCAAGATGTCCCTGAAGGTAGAGAAGACACTCAGCTAGGAACATGCTTTCTGTAGGGGACGACAGGGTTGACAACCGTTGTGGAGACCTTGGATCACAAAGGCAGGGAAGGAGAAGTGGCTGACAGCAGCGTGACTGTCACATTCAACAGGACAATAAAACCAGGAAGTGAATAATACTGATGTAACATTTACCATAACATAGTGACTAAGGAAGCTGAGAGAAAAATGATAAGAATGACAACGTGATGGCACGCCTCTTCCCTGAAGTGAAGCAGGGAACCTTCTTTTTCAAAATAGGAAGTACGTGAGATTTGCTCTGAATAGTGCTTAAAGGGGGATGTAACACTTTCGTCAAAATAACCCATCATCTCCGACATCAGGTAGTAGTTACCTTAAATTATATACTGACAGCAGTCTTCGTTACCTGGTTATTAAAAAGTGCTTCCTATAGAAAACCTTTCCTCCTACACTGGGGGAGCCAGTGCAGACTTCTAAGTCTCACTTATAACCGTAATTTGTTTGCAATTCTTTTTTGTTGTTGTTTTTAAAGAGTTTGAAGTTCAGAGATCCATGTTGTATTTAGACTGAGCTCTAACCTGAAATATTACTATGTCTTACCCATATTTCGATCTCAGGGGGAAGGTAAACATATAATTTCCTCATAGTACATTAGAATCTGATTGTGTTTTATTTTTATAAACAAATACAGATGGTGTATATCTTTTTCCCCATAAAATGAGACCTACTTATACAAGTCATATAAACAATTATATTCTAAGCCATTTTATTAGTTACTTTTGTTTTCACTGAGACAAAATACCTCAGAGAAATAACTCCAAAAGGAGAAAGTTTATTTCACTTGCAGTTTCGGGGGATTTCAGCCCACTGTGATGGAAAGGCGTAGAGGAGTTTGCAGTGGCCGAGCATGTGATCGAGGCTCATACTCTACAACAGACCACAACAGACCAGGAAGCAGGAAGTGTGGGGAAAGCCTGGGGTGCAACCTTCAAATACCCACTCAGTTCCCCTCTTACCAAGCAAGACCCCACCTCCCCAGATCCATCTTAATATCCCACAGGCTAGAGATACAGCATTCAAGGCAGGAGCCTATAGGAGTCATTCTGCATTCAACCTACAGCACCAATTCACATTTAAAATCATTGTGACTTTTATTTAAGGCTCACATTTTAATAAGGTAAAGATAATTTCCAAAATCTGAGCTGTTCAGAGGAGTAGCATGTGGATATTCAGATAAGTCTGCTGAGCAGAAGGTCCACTCTGGCCACCATTTACAGTCATTCTCTACATTCTGAGTGTCCTCCAGGCATGAGAGGTGGGGGAAGCCGCCTTTGACTCACAGAGCTTCCTGTTTTCTCATCTCTGTGTGAATACACGGGTGCAATTATGTATGAATTGATTCCAGTCCCTCCAGCTGTTAAAATCACTTTCATCAATATAACCTTCCAGCTTGCTTCTTGTTCTGGATGGTTTTCCCCAGATAATACTGGGGTGGTTATGAATCAGAGGGCAGAAGATAGTTACTTGACATGGGAATTCAGAATGAAATTGTACTTCTTGACACAGAGTATCCTAGCCTAGCTGTACTCTCTGTCCAGTTGTGCCTCCCCAGAAGGGAAAAATCACAAATTCACTGTTGATAGAAATGCTAGGAAGAACTATTTAACTTATCTCTCCTACATCCTCACTCCCACACAGGAACGGTCAAGAAGTAGGGTTCCTGTCCTGGAGGTTCATCTCTTGCAGGAGAGGTTCCTGTCTTGCAGGAGAGGTGCCCTGAAGCACTGTTTTTCGAACTCAGCAGCTTGCTGTTATTCAGGACAGCTGGGGGTCTGCACACTGTTCTTTGGCAGAGTTGCCATGGTACTAGTTGGCAGTTTCTGTGCCAAGCAATTTTCTGTGCTGGCCCATGTAAAGTAACACTTCATGGAGGTGGGGCAGTGCTCGTCTGAAAGACCTGTAGTATGAGGCTGCTGCTCAGGGCTGATTCAGAACCACAGGTGTGAAGAGCCGGGGGTCATCTCTGGATGAGCCCACAGAGAATGAGGTGTGAATATTCAGTTAGACAGGCACCAGGTTTGGGGTCCAGATCCTAGAAATAGTGTGAGGGAGTGACAGACTTAGTGAGAAAATAGTATTGACTTTCACATGGTATCTGCAGGGGCCCCCACACTCTCTGCCATCTCTAATGGCTCAGTCACCTGCCCACGTATATTGCTTGTTGCTATTGCTTAGTACCTGAAGCTAACAAGCTAAGAAAGAACAGGTGTGTCTTAGCTCACTGCTTCAGAGGTTTCAGTCTTCATCAAAGCAGGAAGCTTGTGCTACAACTAAGCAACGAGCATCATGCTGGCAGGATGCACAGAGAACACCAGAGTTCATTGGCTTTCTTCTTTCACCCTATTATGCCGTGTCTGCTCTGCCTATTGGTTGGAACAGCTCACATTTAGGACCTATATCCCCCCTCCATATGCTACACACACACACACACACACACACACACACACAGAGAGAGAGAGAGAGAGAGAGAGAGAGAGAGAGAGAGAGAGAGAGAACGAACACCAGAGACACACAGATAGACAAACAGACAGACAGGCACACACACGGCAGGGGGAGGGATAGAGGGAGGGAGAGAAAGAGGGAGAGAGAAACATAAAGACACACAACCAGAGTCACACAGATAAACAGGCAGGCACACACACACACACACACACTGGGAGAAGGGAGAGAGGGAGGGAGAGGAACAGGGAAAGGGAAAGAGAGAGAGAAACATAAAGACACACAACCAGAGACACACAGGCAGACAGACAGACAGACAGACAGACAGACAGACAGACAGAAGGACAGACAGACAGACGGACGGACGGACGGACGGATGGACAAACAGAAGGACAGGCAGACAGGTAGACAGACAGACAATGGTATGCTTTACTTACCTCAGAACTTATCAGTACAATCACATTAGCAGTCAAGATTAGCCATCATTCCTGGCGACATCAGAAGGGTGATACCTGAGCAAGCTTTTGCCCCATCTTGAAATCTCATGGGTTTTCCTAGGAGGTACCAGGACAATTGAGAAAGCTTCAGAAGGCAGAGAGCTGCTGTCAGCAAAGAATTTGAAAGCACAGACCTCCACCCTCTTGTAGAACCTGAGGGCCTTTCCGTTACTTGCTTCCTTATGTGAGCAGAATATACTTTTAAATGATGGTTCTCTGTCCTGAAATGTGAACCGTGGCAAACACTCCATGCTAGTTGCCATTGGAGAGAGGCTGTGGAGTTGTCTTGAGTTTATGGAAGCTCCTGCCCAGTCTAAAATACAAGAAATTAGCTGATTTTATAGACTGCATTTAGAAATGGGCTTCAGTTACTAGTTACAGTTTAGACGTAAAGTATTCCTCAGAACAGTTATATGTTAAAGGAAGGTTCAAGATGCTGCATCCAGTCAATGAAGGGTGTTTAGTCATCATCTGATCAGTGGGTTAGTCCATTGATAGAATCCTAATTTGATAAGATTACTGGGAAGTATTAGAAGCCAAGAGGTGAAGCCAGATTGAAAGTGGTAGCCATGCCTTTGAAGGATGTGTCTTGTCCTGGTCCCTTCTTGTTACATACTCAGCTTCTAGGATGCCCTGAGGTCAGCACTTTTCTTCCATATAATGGCTTGGATGTGAAATAAACCTGACATGCTCATGTGTTTGAAGACATGGTCCACAGATGGTAATACTGTCTGGGGAGGTTGTAGAACCCTTTTGATATCACTTGCAGACAGATTTGTAGAGTTCTAGCTAGGTGGCTGCTGGATGCAATGGGTCTACAGCTCCAACAGCAAACTATGCTGCTGCCACCATGCTTTATCCACCATCATGGATTGTACTCTCAAACTGTGAACCAAAATAAATCTGCCTTCCCTTAAGCTATCAGATGGTATTCACAGGTATGAGGAAAGAAACTAATAAGCAACACCACAGCCTTCAAATATATCATTTCATACACACACATACCCCTACACTCACACACACACACACACACACCCCTACACTCACACACATACACACACACGCACTCACACACATACACTCACACACACATACACACACACAAGCACACACATACACTCACACACAGATATTCACTCACAAACACACACACATAAGCACACACACACACACACACACAAGCATGCACATGCACACACGTGCCTTTCAGGCCACCACAGTGGAACCAACCATGAACCATAAGCTCTGAAGCAGCCAAAATAAATTATTCCTATTTTCTTGATATCTGATACAGCTCTTGGCAGTGGAGAAGAAAGCACTGAATATCTTTTGTGCCTCCTCAGTCCTCTTCTTCAGCAGAGCATAATACAAATTTACTAAGTAGAGATGGTAGCAAACCCAGCGTTTACAGCCTGTTTCCAATTCAATGTGGTTTACAGTTTAAACTCCTACTCACAAAAACACCTCTGAGGGCATGAACGCAGGACTCTGGGCCTTTCTTAAGACCTGGACTTTTTAGTTACTCTTATTTTGTTTTTCTGCAAAGCCAAACCTGCAGACATAGGTGTGGGAACACAGAGTCAAAGGGGGTAGCCAGAGAGTCAAGTGTCCAAGGAGCCAGGCATGCAAAGGGCCAGATGTTCAAAGGATCAGTGTTAATGGAGTCAGGTGTAACAGGCTAGGTGTGTATAAGGTTAGGTGTGCACAAGGCTTTATGTCTGCAGCACAAAGTGTGCACAGAGCTAGGATTGGCAGGGCAAGAATCCTGGCAGCTGTCTCTTCTATTTCAGTACATTTTTTTTCAATTTAGTAGAATTCGATGGTCACATGCTTGATTTATTTTATCTTCTCATCACCCGTTTTTCTCTCTTTATTGGGAGTTACAGTCTAGACAAGTAGAAGTAGGTAGGGCTAGAGCCGGCTGTGCACAGGTGAAGTAAAAGAGGGACACAGACTGCTGACAGTGCACTAGAAGTCTCCTTTGTCTGCTTGTTGGGGGTTTCCCAGCCAGACCTCAGACACTGTCACCTGTAATCTTGCAGAGATTTAAGGCATACCAGTAGTTGGGGCTTCTCGCTGAAATCTTTTTTCTGAATACTTCTCAGGCACTTATAAACGGCAGTCCCCTCTAAGAGTAGAGTGGGCCAAGTCCCAATGAGAAAGGACTACCTGTGCACATGCAGAGTGACTCACAGCTTCCCCTATCAAACCAGGGCCTTGCTGGGGTCCTCATTTTCTCTCTGCTGGGGTCAAATGTTGTTCTCTTTTTTAAAATCATGCTTGTGCAGTTTGTTCTCTAAAATCACATTACCAGCAGCCCACAGCCCCAGCAGGGTTTGTGAGGATGGAGATTGCAAGCTGAGACCCACAGGCAGGGTTTTGTCTGCTGAGCGGCCATCATTATTTTTCCATTGAACATGAAGTGTCCACACAGCTAGAGACAGACTCTTATCTTCAGGTGTAGTGATTATCTATTGATCAAAACATTTTTTAAAAACTGAAATCGTTCTATGGTTATCTACAAACAATATGGAGACACAGTCACATTCCATAATGAGCTTCATGGAAGAAATACACACACCACATCCAAGGCTGTGTGGGGCACTTTTTGTTCAAACTGACACTTTGCATGTACTTTGCTTGGCCATGTTGACTGAGTAATGAATTAAAAAAAAATTGCATGTTATGTCAAAATAGCCACAAACCATACCTTTAACAAGCAAGTCCTTAGTCATTTTGTCTGGTGCTTTTAAATTTAGATTTAATGGAAATAAACATTACAAAAGAAATTAATTAATTATGGAGCTTCACCTGTGAGTACTGAAGTTTTTTTGTTGTAGTTGTTTTGTTTTGTTTTGTTTTACTACCATCTGGATGTAGCAGGAAGCCACAAACTGTGCTCAGGTGAAGGAAAGACAGGACTTGCCTTATTGGCCAGGTACTAGATATTATCTGGCTCTGTTTGCTTGTGGCTTTACCAGACAGACCTCAGGCATTATCACTTGATGCTCATTTCCCAGGTGACATTATTTTAAACGTCCTTAAGCATTGCATTATCTTCTAATGAGTGGGAATGTTGAGTTAAAATTTGTTTGCAAAGTTATGTTAATGCTACACTGAAGGATGTTTTCGAAATTCACAAGCACAGGAAGATGGAGATCAACTTCTTTCTTTTAACAGAGCAAGGTACAAATGGAGTAGAGGATCCACTCAGAGCAACAGCTGAACCAACACATCACTCCACAGTGGGGGACTAAGCTGAGTAGGGTCAAGGTCACATGGGCACTTACAGCAGATTCCAGGGTCACATTCAATATCAATAAACTGTGTGTCATTGAAATTGGCCTGAGGGCTTGTCTTTGAGAAATTGCCTATGTGATTTATATGCACAGTGAGGTTTTCAAGTCAATGTGCTACATGTTGTCAGACATAGATAGGGAAATGTTAATGGCCACCCAGGCTTCCTGTATAGCACAATTCTCAGACAAGGAGATGCCAGATGACAGGAGGTAGCAGTTTAAAGAGCATTAGGCTGGATAAGGCAAGGCATTTGATTTCAAGTCACAGGAACCAGGTGGTTGAAGACTGTCAGCTCTGACAGCAAGGCAGGTGACAGGAAAGCGTCCCCTCTGGGGAGAGAGAGGGGGGGTCTGTGTTGGGACAATGGTAAAAGAACAATGTGCTATTCTGCTGACTTCAAAAGGCAAAGGTGCAGATTTCTGATTTAGCTGGACTGTGTGACAAAGCAGAAATAACCTGACAGGGCGACAAGAGAGAGAGAGAGCCAGGAAGTCCAGGCTTTCCATTATCTTGCTGAATCCTCAGACACGAGTATGCAAGGGAAAGGCTGCTTAGGGAAAGGATAGGGAACCAAGGGGTTAGAGAGAAACAGAGATGATTGCTGTCAAATTGGATAACTCTGAGGTTTCCCTGTTCTTGGAGCGGAGGTACAGTTGATTCTCTGGACATCCAGCTGAGTATCCAGAGAGGTGACACCTTAGACACGTCCCTTTGTCATCACAACTGTGGAATGCTTCAGGAGTCCCCGTGCTGTCCCAGCTTCTGGTGTGATGTTTTCATGGCAGCATTCGGCCTCCCTGGTAGATAAATGTGTCTCAACTGCTTATAGAAGCCACTGCCTCTGAACAAAGAATATACCATCGCCGACAAGGAGGCAGGTTCAGCTCAGCCTGATGTAGCTAGATATGAGATTTGTAGGGATTTGGCTGGAAGAATCATAACCATCAACGTAGTTTTCAGTATTCTGGATTGCTGGGGTGAGTAGAAAGTCTAAAATGTTTTACTTAATCTGTGTGTGCTAAGAGAAAAGCACATTTCCAACAGTTACTATTCTTGTTAGCATATTCTTCTTTTCACAAAAAAATAAAATAAAACCTGTTTCCTATTTCCTGAGTAATTATCAGAGCATAGTGCTGATTGAGAATGCAAAACAGGAAGCCTGGCAGGGCTCCTCTGGTATGTGACCCTTTTGGATACAATGCAAGGAGGTAAATCCAATTGTCCCTTCATAATTATTGTATCACAGCTGCTGTGCTCGGTGTCTGTAGATTTGCACCTCATTCTGGCTGTTGCTTCCTTAATAAAGTGTTTTATTTCATTAAGTAATCTGCAGATTTGGGAGGGCTGGAAGTAGACATCGTCGGGTTAATGTGGTTGGCCCCAGAGGTTATTCAGAGTCTGTTCTTCTGGAGGGTGTCCACTCGGCTGACACCTCTCCACACCAGGTTTCTTGGGGTTTATGGAGCTTCCTTGATGCCTGTTAGCAGTGCCCAAGGGTGAGCTTCCAAAAAAGTTAGTGCCATTTCACAGTCAATGACACACACCCCACCCCCTGCTATGACCAAGTCCTAGTCCACATGGCTGTATACATGTGTGCACAGCCAGGTAATTAGACTTTTTCCAGGAGCTCACAGTCTGTCCTCCTGTGGGCAGAGCACATGGTTGCTCTCCACATCTCCAAAGATGTATCTCTTTGGCCTCAAGCCCACCAGGCAAGTAGACCAAGCAACTTCACCAAACCCAGACCTGTGCAGTAGGGCTCCTGGCTCAGTTTCCCGGGCAGTTCCTCACCTGAAGGCCTGAGATCAAAGGAGAAGCCACAGAATATGGGACGGGCTGACTGCAATGAACACATTCTCTCAAGAAGGGAGATGGAGAGAAGGTAGAATGTTTCCCACTCCATAGTGACTCTAAAATGGGCAGGCATAAGTGGCCAGGCCCAGGATGACAATGTGTCCTCATCCTTGAGAATCCTGTTCTATGGGCCTCACTCAGATCTGTCCCTCAACATCTTTCTTTCTCATCAGAAGTGCCTTGTATTTTCAGCTAAATGACTTGTCTGGCTTCCACCCTTTCTAGCTCTGGGGACTTGATTATTTTGTTGTTTGTTCTCTTCATACCAGATCCATGATTCTCTTAAAACTTGTTTTATAAGTGTTGTGTTTTATAAATAGATAAGGAGAGAAGGAATATGTTTATGGATGTATAGTCAGGTGTGTGGGTAGGGGGTGCCTTTGTGAGCCCATGCTGAGGCATGGGGAGGGGAGTTAAGAGGGTAGCAGCAACAGAGAAAGGCAGAGGGGGGGGGGGAAGTCCCAGCCATGAGTACATGGAGAGAGAGGGGGAAAGAGGGAATGGGGAGAGAGGGGAAGCAGGAACAAGAGAGCAAGAGAGAGAGGAGGGAACAAGAAGCCCCTCTTATAATGATGAATCAGGCACACCTGTCTGTTGCCAGGTAACTGTGGGGCAGAGCCTAGACTAAATGCTAACAAAAAGGACATTTTATGAGTCAACTTTTACCCATTCCATTAGACAAAGTTCTGCCCTGGCTCCCTTCAAAGATACCTATTGTCTGAGGCTGAAAGCCATGTCCTTGAATATTCCAAAGCCTGAAAATTAAGTGAGAAGAGCTATCATCACTCCCTTAGGGACTGTGTCCTTTCAAGTTGAGAAAAGAGGAATAACTTCACATCTTTCTAAATTCTAGCAAAGACACTCAAGACCCCCTATGCCCATGATGGCCTAGAACTATGTCTCATATAACTGGGATTCATTTGCCATTGGTAGAGGCAATTTCATTTTGGCCCACATTACAGCATCTCTGACATTCACTGGCTCAGCTGGTTTTGACCAACTTCCTCCTGAGGCTTCAAATTTTTAAGTAAGGAAGATCTGTCATGGCTGTGAGATCCTCCTCAAATGCAGTTCTCTCTGCCCTCTCCATTAGCTTTCTTCACTTTAAAAAAAAAAAGAAATGTTCTTTAAAACATATTTTTAAAAGCTTTGTATTCAAGTATGAGTGCTGCTTTCTCTCTGAATCCCTGAGAAGTTATCTTGAATGTTTTCATCAGTGGAAGTGGGCTGATCTGAGTTTGTGGGAGTGGTGCCTCAGCTGCCTGCAAGCCTCTCAAGGACAGTGTGGTGATTGGTCCTGTGATGACTGACTCTTGGTTATTTTGCACAGGCTCCATCATCACCTTCCTCGCCCATAGCTAATGAACCAAAGTATGAGAAGCGTTGGCTAGACACCCTGTCAGTCCCTTTGTCTATGGCTCGGATCTCCAGATACAAAGCTGGAACGGAAAAGCTCAGGTATGTAATCGACATCAGAAGTGAGAAAAACTGATGAATCTGGCTTTGTGGGGAAGTCTGGCAAACCCCATGTTATACAATTCTATCTGCTGCTTCAGTGTCTAATGGCACTGTTGGCAGGCACAGGCATTGTCTCTGTGAGAGAGCATTTGAGGAAGTGTTGAAGGCCAAGAGGAAGGCGGCACAGAAGCAGTTGGAGTGACTGATTTTGTTTTAAACGGGAACTATTCTCTCTTCTACCAAGAGCAATTGTCAGTGATCGAGAAATAGTCCAAGAAGAACTTCTGTCTTCTGCTTTAAATGTCAATAGAATAGGTTCAATTGTAAAAGATTGTATGCTTTTCTAAATTGCAAATAGATATTGAAAAGCCATTTAAACTCATTGATCTTCAGTTTTTGTATTAATAAAGAAAGGAGGTTAGGCTAGCTTCTGTGTTCAATAAATGCTACTAGTTTAGAAGCCCTGTTATTATGGAGTTTCAAGATGAATCTACGAAGGCTCATGTATCCTTCTTCTGGATAATCTGATGGGCTAGGGCTCCTTGCTTGAGTTTGTAGACAAGCCAGATATTGAGAGCAGCGCCCAGCTTAAAATTAGCAAAGGCATACCATAAATATCTTGTTGTCAATTGAGCTTTGTCTGTCATGAAATCCGTGTCTGTGGTTGTAGTGTTTGATATGTGGTATGAGCGCCGTGTGTATTCGGAGTTGCACTGTGTGATTGGTGGAGTGAGTATGTGTGTGTTTATGGGTGTCTTTTATATTGATGCATAATGACCTATGTAGTCATAGAGCTCCGTGTGATATTTAAACACACACAATATGTGGTGATCAAATTAGCATAATTTCCTCAAGTTTTTTTTGTTAGTGGTGGAGAGAAGGCTTAGTGGTTAAGAATCTACACTGTACTTCCAGAGCACTTAAGTCTGATCCCAAGCACCCACGCTGAGCATCTTATAACCACTTGTGACTCCAGCTACAGAGAATCTTAGCACTGGCTTCTGGCTTCCACAGGCAACTGTGTACATACCCTACAGACTCCCAACATTCAAATGCACAATTTAAAATGAAAAACAAACTTTTTAATTTGCTAAATGTGGGAACAAATGGGTGTAAGTACCAGCAGAGGACAAAAGGGGGCGCCAGATCTCCTGAACAGGGATTACAGTAGGTTGTTAGCACCTAATGTGGCTGCTCTTTAGAGTGTGGACATTTGGTAAGAATAATTTTCCAAATCCATGAAAACTCAATGTAGCTACATCTATTTTTACCTTCTTTACTTTCCTTCACCAATGTTTCATGGATTTCAGTGAATAGGTCCTGATCTTCCTTAAGTTTACTACTTTATTATTTTGTGAAGGGTATTATTACAGAGGGGATTGTTTCTTTTAATTTCTTTTTATGCTGTTTATTCCTCATATTTAGAAACACTAGTGATTTATGTATGTCGATATCGTATCTTCTGGCTGTAGTGAGTCCATGTACCAGTTTGAATGGCTTGTATGTATGTGTGTGTATGCATGTGTGAAGTCTTTGTGAAGTTTTCTTATGTCCAGAATCAAGTAATCAGCAGAGAGTATTACATTTCTTTCTTTCCTGTATGGATGTGTATTAGGTTTCCCTTTTTTCTTGCCATCTTTCTGTTTAGTACTTCTAATACTATACAGAAGACCAGCAGTGACAATGGACATTCTTCTCTTGTTCCCAATTATAAAGGAAATTTTCATCATTTTATCACTGAGTATTATGTGTACTGTGGGTTTTTTTTTTTTTACACTCCTTGGTTTTGTTGACCAGTTTTTTGAGAATTTTTTTTTTATTATATTGAATTTTTCCAAGTGTTTCTTTTGTCTCCATTGAAATGGTCATGCATTTGTACCCTTCATTCATTTGGCCTGGTGTGTCCTGTTTATTATGTGTGCTTAACTATCCTTTTATCTCAAGGACAAATTCAAGTTGGCTACATAAATGGTCATTTGTTATTGTGTGGAATTTGTTTGTTAATGTGTGTGTATTCCTCACAGCTCATAGTAGTATTCTTGTAGTGTCTTTGTCTGGCTTTGGGGTCAGACGAATGGTAGCAATAGTCTTTCTGAAGTTACCTTAGTTATTTTCTATCTTCTTTAATTCTTTGGAAGAGTTTAAGAAGTGTTAGTGTTTTCTTTTCTTTTGTTTTGTTTGGTTTTGGTTATGGTGGTGGTAATGGTGGGTTTTGTTGGTGGTGGTGGTTGGTTGGCTAGATTTCTCTTGCCAGTAGGTCCTCACATTTTCTTAGATGAGAATACAAACTCTTAATCCACCCTCCTTAATGGCCCATTAAGAGTTTCTGCCTCACTACGGTTCAGTGTTGGCCATCTGTGTGTCTCTAGGAACGTATCTTCTAGATTACCTTAACATTCTAGATTATCCAGATAGTTGGTATAAGTGGTCCCCAGCTGCTGCATACAATCCTTTCTGTTGCTACAGATCATTCATAATACCTTCTTGTTGGTTTCTGATTTGTGACTTCTTTTTTAAATCTCTCAAAATTTTTATCAATTTTATCTTTCAAAAAAAAGCAACTTCTAGTCTTACTATGGTTTCAGTTGCCTTTCCTTTATTTCTTGTCTGTTTTTATTGTTCTTGTTTGTTTGGGGGAGAAATACAGGTACATACATATGCACCACAGACAGACAGACAGACACACACACACACACAGACACAGGCACACACACACACACAGGCACACACACACACACAGGCACACACACACACACGTTAGTTTTAGTTTCTTTTCTAAGTAAACTGAGACAGGTTTTTCTGCACAAGATTTGCAGGGAGAATGACCCTATGCCCTTCCCCCCGCCCCCCAGTGCTGTGCAGAGCCACATGTTGATGTTGTTGTTGCTGCTATAGATCTTGAATATACTATATTTGGTGTGTGTGTGTGTGTGTGTGTGTGTGTGTGTGTTATAAAGGGACTTTATTAGATTGGCTTACCCTCTTGGGACCAGTAGTCCAGTGCTTTTTTGCACATAGAGGGACATAAGACCTGGTAGTTGTTCAGTCCATTAAACTAGAAGCCTCAAGAACTCCCACCCAGCATCAAAGCTGAGGAGTTCCCAGAAGAATTAATGGTGTTTAAAACTGACCTTAATACTTGCATGAAATTAAAATGGTATAAAAGCAAAAAGGAGAAGGAGGGATGGGATGGGGGGGGGAAGGGATAACATCTGAACTGTAAATAAATAAAATATCCAATTAAAAAAAGAAGAAAATGTCTTTACATCTTCAAAAAAAAAGGAAGAAGCTAGAGTGTGGTGTCACTGGAGAATGCTGGCAACAGTGATAAACACACTCTGTAGGAAGGCATCAGGCAGGCGCTGCTTTTCTCTCAGACCTCTTTTATCCGAGCCACATACTGGCAGGTGCTTTCAACCCTGGGGCAGAGCTAGTGAGTGTTCACATTCATCCACCTTTGTGCATTATTTAACATTTTCTTCATAACAGATTGAGGAATCCCTTTAGCACTCCCGTGATTGTCATGGTGATAAAATCCTTCAGCCTTTAGTCTAAAGGACAACTTTGCAGGCATTGTGTTCTCAGTTGGCGTAACTGACACCGTAAATGCAGTAGCCGAACCCCATCCTGACACTCATGGTTTCTCCTGAGAATTTGACCAAGAATCTGAGGACTGATCCCTTATACATGATACTTTCGTTCGCTTCTGCTGCTTCAGAGTTCTCCCTTTTGAGAATTCGATGAATACAGTTGCCTGTGCCATTTTGAATTGATTACTCTAGGGGTATTTCAAGATTTCTGGATCTGGATGTCTGCATGTCTCCCAAGATTCAGGATGTTTCCAGACACTGCTTTCAACTATTACTTCTTTTCTTTCCACGTGGAACTCCCGTCAGTGTATCCGAAAGTATCCCTTCTCCTGTCAGTGTGTATCTGAAGGTATCCCTTCAGCCTACCATTATTTATTACTCTTTTGTTTTACGTTCCTGCTTTCCCCTCTAATTGTCTTATTAAAGATAACCTGCATTTTACCTCACTAACTTTGACTTTTGCACAATTAAGTCAGCTGTTTAAACTGCATCTGCAGTGGAAGCAACGGTTGATGGTCATCAGAGTTCTAAAGCATAAGCATCCAGTGTTACCCTGGATATGACAGGCTGCCCCAGGACTGTGAGGTCTATGGGGATGGTGATAGGGATTTCATACTGCAAACCTGGAACTGGGTTTATTGAATGGAATGTCTTCCTCTGAGTCGCTAGGTGATACTGATGAAATACTAGAAAGCTTCCTAGGTATCTGTGCTACTCTGGTCTGTGGTTGAAAGGAAACCACAGCTGTAAGACCTGGAGCCTAGGTATAGGGCCATCTCAAGATCCTGCAGAGCACTGTGTGAAACATTTCCATCCAATCTTGTGGAGGCAAGCCTTTCTTAGTACAAGAAGAACTGGAATTGAAATCCAAGG
This sequence comes from Grammomys surdaster, assembly GCF_004785775.1. Classification (NCBI taxonomy): domain Eukaryota; kingdom Metazoa; phylum Chordata; class Mammalia; order Rodentia; family Muridae; genus Grammomys; species Grammomys surdaster. The sequence goes on along the minus strand of NW_021604633.1, from coordinate 5,268,893 downwards.
CTTGAAATCACAGAAGGTTTACGGTAGAATGGTGGCAGACAAGCCTTCCCTAGAGACTTTGTAAGTTTCTCCCTCTGGAACTTTGGCTGGATATAGATAGTCCCAGGCTATAGATGAGAAGTGTTTATTTGAGTTCCTCACCTGTCAAGATCTACTGGGAACTAAGACCCTCAGGCCTGGCCCAGTATCAGAAGTCGGTGGGTCCCCCTTGTGGGTTGCTTTGTTCCTGGCTCATAACCCAAGGAGCTTCAAGAACACTCAAGGACCATTTAGCATCTGCTATGACAAAGTCATGGTACAGCTGGCCATGTCTTCTTCTAGGTCCATCTGTTTGTAGGACACAGATGATCAGATCATCTTCGATGGCCCTGATCTTAGACTCTTCCCTTGCTGGATGGTTTCAGAAACAGGCTCTGAGCCAGATATGGATGTGACCAAGCCCTTTGGGTCTTTTTTGACTATCTTTAAATTATTCCACACAAGCAGAAATTGATTATTCAGTAAGAATTTTAGGGCAGGATACATTGATATGAAACTAATTCATAACAACAACCTGGTATGTTCTCAGAGGGTCTCCCCAGAGGACACAGCAGGCTCATCTCTGTAAGGGCAGAAAGGAAGGTGTCTAGGACCCTTTAGCCATGCTGCATTACAGACTGCTCAGCCCTGGATGCAACTTTGAGTCTTGGGCTAGCTACCAAGATGCCTCTCTCACACCCACATCTTGACTACTGATGCTACAAAGAAGGCAAGCTACTTGTGGAGTGAATAAAGCTATTGTTTTTCTTAGCTTTATCAACCTGATTGTTTTTTACTGCAGAACAAATCAGTAAAATCATAGCAGCTGACACATGACAATCACTGTCTCTTAGTGCTTTTCAGTTAGGAGCCATCCTGGCTTAGATGGTCATTGTTTGGTTCATGCTAGATTAGGATCAAGGTATCGGTCTAGCTGGTCCACTTCAAAGCTAAAAAGGAAGAAAAATATTTATGCCAGCAAACCATCAATAATCTTTCTAACAGTGAAGAAGCTGTAGAACTAAGCAGAGAGTTTGTAAAGCCCAGAGGCAGTTTCTGTGGGAAGAGAGCTCTGAGGGTGGTTTGTGAGAAGCATGCAGGCTGGCACCTAGGGTCACCCTTGGGTGCCCTCTGGGGGCTTCGATGGTGCTGCTTTCAGGTGCTCCCACCTGAGCTTTATTCTGGCTGAACAGAGGGAAGAGAGGCAAGGTGAACACTTCACTGATTCCTCAGATGGTTTTGAGAAAGCAGCATAAAGCCTAACTGTAGGCACAGAGGGACTGAGAGACACCTTGAGCAGATGAAGGGTGTTAGGAGCGTAAGACCAAAATGAAGGAAGATAGTTCAGGTTTGAGTGGCTGTCCCCTAAGAAGAGCAGTTAATCTTCATTGTCAAGTTGGATGGATCTATACTCTATATGTCTATAAAGAGATGGGCCTCTGGGAAGGTCCATAATATGTCAGGAAATAAGGCATTCCTTTTTATAAATTCAGTAGCTACCAGGTCCGCAGCCTCTCCAGAATACAGCCGCTGTTAGACTACCCAGTCCAAACATTTTAAGGCAATCTAATAAAACTTCCTGGTAAATATGTAATATAGAATACACACCACACACATTTGTAAGTATATATACTGGAGCTGTTTCTCTAGAGACCCCTAATGCACAAAGCTAAACAGTGCAGGAGCCCACACTCACCCACTGTCCTGCGTTACATGACTCTTTCCAAGAGTCACAGTCTCTATCTTCCCATACAAAGGTGTGGCCCATTTCCACACCTCTTGTTTCATTCTGGCCTTGAAAAGCATAAGGAGTCATTGACCTTGTTCCTTCTGCACATCAGGAAAGGGGAACAGCAAGGCAAGGGGAAAAGAGAATGGAAGGAAGTGAAGGCTGCAAGGTTGGGTCCTGCTGCCCCATCTGCCCAGGTTCTACAAATAACAATAAAGTTTTGTTTCGTAAGTTAGAGTAAAACCCCATTTATTCTGAAGTGCTCACCTTACATAAGAAGAGTCAGTGAGGACCAGATGGGCTTTGCAGAGTCAAAACAGAATTAGGCACGTTGCAGATAAGCATGTTTTACAAAGTGATAGTGCAAAATCACAATTACCCTGATAATTGCTTTGATCTGCTTTGCAAAAAAAAAAAAAAAATGGTGCCATGTTTAAAAATTCATTCAAAAAAAAAAAAGCTTCTCTGTAGAATGTGTCAGGCAGTCAAGGCCTCCCACAGTATAGTGTTCTCAAAGCCTGTGAGCCTTGGGTTGCCAGCTTCAGGTAGTGCGCAGAAGCAGAGCCCTGAACACCACTCATCTCCATAGGAAGAGGAGCCTGCTGTGAGATTGAGGATTTTAGTGTATGACAGTGAAGGTCATTTCTTCATGGGGAGTTGTCAGTACTGGGGCCCCCATGGTCGTCACCTAGTTGCATGTTTATTCTGAAGGTTGTCAATGACTGAGCGGCGCTTTATCTCTCCCACAACCGTGGAATCTCCCGTTGTTATCAGGTAGTTGTGTTGGATGCTTTGGCAGAGGAGCAGCTGCTTTGCTTTTCTTCTGTTCTCCTAGATCTCATTCCGTCCTATCCAGAAAGGGCTCCTCTCTGCCTGGGGACCTCACAACCTTGCCAGCAGCAAACAGGTGGTGGGATTGCCATTTCACTCTCAGTGAACTGTCTATAAATCCACAGAGAACCTCGTTCTGTAGACAGAAGACTGATGGAAAGAGATAAAGCCTTGCTACATGGGTTCCTGACACCTGCTGTGCTACAGCTGTTTAGTGGGATCAGTATTCTGCAGAAGCCACAGATATTCTTCTGAGTCTACACTTTAGTCTACTGCCTTGGCTAGTGACCACTTGTGTATAGTTGCCCTGATCTGAGTCCCTGAAGTTAGGTCCAGAAGCAAAATGCTTCTGCAACTGTCCCCTTAGCAACCCCCACACTCCTGCCCTGCTGCCTCAACCAGCCATCGTTCTTCCAGATGTGACTCACTTCCACCCTCTGTGTCTGACGCCCTCAGCCTGTGTCTGCCTCTCCCCATGCATCAAATATCAGCTTCTCCATGTAGAATCTTTCATTTCTATCTCTGGGGATTATTCATCTTGACTGTAAGGGATTAGTACCCTGTGTGCTGATGGATACTGAAGCCTCCACTTTCAGACACAAAGATCGCTTCTTAGCCGAGCAAGATAAACTCATCACAAGTCTTCCCATCTGAACGCTAAGTTGATTCTCCTTTCCTTTGTGTGTAGAGATTTAATAGGCTCTCAAGATCTGAAATGAAAATAAATAGGAAGAGGTTTTAAAGTTGGAGGAATTGAATCATAATAGATGAAAGAAGCATAGAGTGTGTATGACTTTCTCCCCAGAGCCTGCTCCTGGCTGCCCGCTGTGCTCACAAATCTTTCATCTCCTTCAGTGGCAGAGGCATGTGACTTCTCTAGTCCTGACTCACTGCTGTAAGCAAAGGCATTTTATCTTGACTCTATTCCTCAGTTTACCAGCTTCTTCATCTTTAAGAACTATGGAGTGGTTAAGAACTATGAAGTGGTTAAGAACTTTTCCCAGTGATAAAGGACCCATTCACTGGTTCTTATGCAGGAAAATTAATGCCAGGTCCGGCACCCTGGTTGGAAGAGGAGGTAAAGAAGGTTCTAGAGGCAATGACTCTCCCAGTGTAGATTAATCTGGCTCATTAGACAGAGTCTGAACCCTCGTGGGCTGCTGTGACAGAGCTGCACGGGCCAGGTGCCAGACAGCATCAGGGATCTGTCTCTCGTTGTGGAGCTCCAGGAGTCTCAGGTCAGGTATGGAGACTTGACCTGGTAATCCTGGGGACCCTTCTCACTTTTCTCTCACATGTAGGAAGTGACAATGGAGCTTCGTCTGGAGTCCTAAAATGGACACTGATGTTGACAGTTCTTTGGCTTGTGACTCATGAAGACCAAGTCTTTCCCAAGGACCATCTACCCAGATTTCTTCTTTAGAGTGAACTTTCTTCCTTATGTGGAGCTAAGAGGAGACTTCCCAAACTGTGCTTTACAAATACCCTCTGCTTCCTGCTCAGCATAGATGTGATCACAAGATGGTGAAGGGTTCTACCAACCAAGCAGTTTTCTAGCATAGAGTTTTGTTTTTGTTGTTGTTGTTTTTGTCTTGTTTGTCTTAACTTTGATAAAACCTGGTTCAAAGCGCTTGCCAGTTTACCCAGTAGCAGTGTGACTCCCATGCATCTTCAGTCTGTGGTCCTGTCCCAGAAGGAAAATGGAAAATGACAGCCACTAACTATCATAGCCAATGTAGAATGACCAAACCCAAAACAGAAACTAGGTCCAAATGAATAGTGAGGTTGGGAAAAAAATGAGCCATGTGCTCCTGGAAATAGCAGTTGCTATGGTTTCAGAGCATCGGATCTTATAGTTTCTCCAGATCAGATGTCTTTAATATCAGGTGCTAAGAGAGGTCTGGAGTCAGAAGCCCCTCCTCTCTCCCAGTGATGACTGTGGGTCCTTGCCTTTGCAGCCTGGCCTTATGAGTACACTTGGGTAAGTGGTTAACTTATATAAGTACAGTTTGTGTATCTCAATAATAACACCCTCATAGGGTGAGGATAACACCATTGCAATGTTTGAAAACTGATGCACAGTGTTTATTACAAAGGAAGGGTATCTGCCAGCTGGCTCTCCTTATTGTTCACTTTAAATACCATTGTTTGTTAGATGTGTAAAGTATCTTCCTATCCCCTCCCATGTTATTTAATCATTGACTTCAAAGACTTACAGAGACATACAAAGAGAATTAATATACTCTCGTTTGAAAAGCATTGTAATTCTTTGCACATTGTTGACCTATTTGAAAATACACATCAAAAGGGCAGAAATTCCCAACACCCATGTAACTCTAGCTACAGGTGATAGCCTTTAAGGATACTCATCTCCACATAGGAATGAACACATGTACACACATGCACAAAGAATAATCATTTTTTTAAAGGCAGAAATAGGAGAGTGGTATACAATTTTGTATTCTTTTCTTTTTTTTTAAACTACCCTCAAGGTATACTCTCAAGACAGGGTCTTGCATAACTATAGCTGAGGCTGGCCTTGAACTAATCCTCCTGGGGCGGCCCCCCCCCGCACTGGACCCAGTGAAATTCTTTGCTCATTTTCTCACTTCTATAAAAATCAATATAATTCTAGCCAGAAAACATTGCCCAAGGCTCCTGGAGCAGAATTTAAGCACCACATGGACTAAGAATTTATTTTCAATTTCTTGTCAGTATCTAAATAAAACAGAAAAGACACAAGTGACCAGAGAGTTTGTTTCAATGTTGAGCAATGTGCATAGTGTGGATGAATCCTAGCTTGTCCCAGCTCCATGAGCATCTGGGCAGTACAATTCCCTGATACATGAAGCCCTTTAATAAGCCAATATATTTATTGATGACGTTTTCTCAGAAAACACTTAAGGTATCATTTAGTGTTTGGTCTCGAGATGAAAAAGAGACTTCTAGTGGAACCAGTTAAAAAATAACAAATTTGGGAACTATGATCCAAATAAAGATAAAGGTTTAAAAATGAGGAATTTGATTGGCTGATCGAGTCATATCCCACCACAATTACTGAACTCTCATGTAGCATCAATATATTGCATTCAACTGGCTTTGAGATAATCTAATAGGTTTTCATTTGCAGAAGTCATAATCAGATTATATGGTCACTAACATGGGTGTGCAGTGATATTGGATGGTCAGCACCAGAGAATTCAGAAGTAGTTGCTACTCGAAATTCAACTGTTCCTTCAGCCTTACATGGCTTTTGCATGGCCTTTTGGTGAAAGTAGATGGCAGTTAACTGCTGACCATACAGGTGGATGCCACAGCTCCCTTGGAAGCAGTCTGTATCTTGGAGAGGAGTATCTTAGGGGTGCAAAACCTTGCTGAAGTAGGCACAGGATTTTGGGTCTCAGGATCCCTGGATGCTGAAGGAGCTGGATTCCAGCAGCGTGGAGAAAGAAAGGCAGCGGTCTCTATTTCAGGTGAGAGCTCAAGTATACTGTGGCAGATTTCTAGCCATCTTCCATATCCTTAATCAATAGGTTTTTTTCCTGATGTAGACATAAATTTTACATAATACTTTCATAAAACATAATCAAATCCTGTTAAAATTCTTTTGTCCTATTAACTGAGATTCCACTGATCCAAACAAAGGACTGGACTTTACTCCATCATCATAGGTCTTCAAACATTGGCCTGGGTAGATGGTACCCTCCCACTGACAAATGCTCCAGAGCCCTGGAGTATGCTTGTTTTCCTATTTGTCTGAAAAATGAATAGAGTCCAGGTTCACTTTCTTCTATTCTAGATTGAATTTATCACCTTCTTTGTAACCTCCTTCAGGCTCTTGATCATTTTTATGAGAAAGCTTTAGAATATTGGTCTGACATTTTGCTATTTTAATATCCATGTGTTTAGTAGTTGAGCACTTTGGACTTTTGCAAGAGCCTAGTTGCAATGCTTCTTCATGTTTCTTGTGTTATAATTTGCACATCTGTTGGTTTGCATATCTTTTCTATATTTGGGGGCAGTAGGAGTCTTCACATCTGGTGTACAGAGAACGTCAGTACCCCAACACTTGTTTCTGTTGCAGAAATCTTTCTTTGGGTGCTGGCTTTTGGGGAAGCATGCCAGGCTAGCATCTCCACACTGTCAGGCAGTCTTGCTGTCCTCTCTGCTTGTTGTCCCTTCTCCAGCTGCTATGCTGACCAAGTTGTTCTATGGTGAGCTAAGTCCTTCTCATAGCCTAACCCTGCACAGTGGGCAGCTCACATGCTCTATTTCTAAACAAGACGTATCCCTAGTGCCCACACTTGACTGTTCCACCGCCTACTCCCAGCTCTACTTGGGAAGCATCACAGGAAAACAGATGGCCCAAGCTATGTCCCTGGTCTGGCCTTCCACACATGCTGGGTCCAGTTACTCCAGCACAGCTGCCAAATAACACAGCTATACTTCTGTGCATTCAGCCAAACCTTGGGTGCATTGTTGATTCCTCCTTGTCCTGTGATCTGAGTCTAATCTCTACACTAATTTCCCCTCCTGCCACCTACCCAGGCTGGCTCCCCTAAGCATTCTCCTTGCCTGGTTTCTCCAGCAGTTAACAGTTTTCTCTCCTATTCCACACTGTCCCTTTGGCCCATTTACAACACATTTTTATTTTTTTGTAAATTTTTCATCCATTTCTCATCATTGTGTCATTTCTTTGCTCAGGGCCTCTCAGTGACTTCCTAGTGCAGTTAGAATAAGCTCCATGCCCTTGCGATGTCCAAAATAAACAGAAGGACGGATTTTTAATACTGTCCTGTGTCACACAGAGAAAGTAATAATTTGTCACGCAGGTCTACGGCGTCTATACCTTGGAACCAAGGAACAAGGAACCTTAAAATGAAGGAGTCAGAGACAAATGGCTCTAGCTGGAAGACACAATTGAGAGAAAGCAACTAGAAACATTTATGAAGGCAGAGGTGACTGGCTTGAATGTGCTTGGCACATTCCCCTCAGCCATTCCGTCAGCCACCTGCACCTCCACTTTAAACTCACCTCCACCTCTGGCAACACCTTCAGGAATGCATTCATCACCCTTCATAGTCCACCAGGCTGGAAAATCAGCTGGAAATAATTAGATGCTTCATTCTCTTTCAAGAACTGCTTGTTAAGGTTGGAACCGTCAGGGATCTCTGTTTTCAAAGGAAAGCTTACTCACTCATGGGAAGCTGTTTTGAGAGCTGCTCACACATGGAAAGTCTGGGTAGCTCTCCTCCCTTATGCCCTCCCACATTGCTTAGCAGAACTCATACCCGAGAGGTTATTACAACACAGTTGAGGGTGGACTGTAAATGGATACATGTACAGTATGGGTTTTAAGGACTTCACAACAAGGATAGTTACTGGGGCTTGACTTAGCCTTATGTCAATCACCTTCCTGTGAGTTCATACTGAAGCAAGGCCCCGAGGCTTCTCTGGAGCCCTGATATGGATCTTAAGCTCATACAATGGGACATCCCAGTCCCTATCAGCACTGAGTGTGTTGATGTTTAATGGCATGTTAGGTTTCAGGTGGCAGGTGGGCTTCAAACTAATTGCAGCTATGATGCCTATAAATTGATAGAAATCTCTACGATTTCAACCAAAGCAAGCCTTCTTTCCCATCAGACCTGCCTATTGAATTAGAAACAGTTCTTAGGGAGTTCAGTATGGATTTTCACTTTGGTAAGGCTAGCCTGTTATACCTGTTGACTAGAAGATTAAGACTGTCTGCTTTTTCCCAAGTGTGTCACATCTGAGCATAGCACGGCAAGTACTGGAAGTGCCTGGCCCCTGCTGGACTCCCAACCAGGTATTATTCTTCAGCTGACTGGCTCCCTGGTGTCTTCCCTCCTGCTGCAGGTCCAGTGCATTGGAGGTGCTGGCCCTGGATGGAGCCAGCACAGGAGTCCTTCAATTCTCCACTGCCCAGGACTGTGCTGACTGGTTGCGTGCAATCTCAACCAACATCAGTGACCTGATGCTTCAACATGTGAGCATAAAGTCCAGGACTTACTCCCTCTCTTCTTTGCATTAGCAGTAATGATGAGAAGCTTCCAAGGATAATTAACCCACTGAAAGGTTAGGTCTGCATATAGAACATAAACTTGTTTCAACAGATCGAACATCCAACTTAAGTAATTAAAACCTAACCTATTAATGTGTTTAGATACACATTTGGAAACTTCCAGGCTAGTTCCTTCTGTCTCTATATCCTTTTCTTCCCATTCTCTCTCTTGCCACATACAGACACAGGAATCTCTCTCTCTGTCTCTCTCTGTCTCTCTCTGTCTCTCTCTGTCTCTCTCTCTCTCTCTCTCTCTCTCTCTGTGTGTGTGTGTGTGTGTGTGTATCCAACCATCTTAACACAATGTGTACAATATAGCATTTTTATTTGGATAAGTTACTAATTTCCTCTGGCTGCCTCAAGTGTGTGCACACATATACATGAGCACATACATTTATACACACACACACACACAAGCATTTATTTAAAAATAAAAAGGGCATACCTAACCAAAGACATATACTGTGTCTAACTGAAGACATCTGGGCCAGAAAGAAGCATTCTGTGCCTTGGGTGATATGTTTAATGTTAAAAGTCAGTAATATTTGTAAAAGAAAAAAAAAAGATGAACTGAGGAAGAGAGCATCAACTCCTCGTTAAGTCTCTCGTAAAGTACTGCAAGCTGTAGCCATGTAGCTGTGGCAGGATTGGTCCATAGCCAAGGGCTTGGACCAGTTCCCATCTTCGCTCCCTCCCAATACCCATGCTGCATATTCGCTCCACATTCCTTTATCTGCTCTTGGCTGCTTGATGCAACCTGTGATCCTCTACATCCCACAGCCCAGTGCCTGCTGTCCCCTCATTCCTCTCCTCCTGCCTTGTCCTAGCCATTGCTGGACAGAAGTTGGCTGAATAATCTGAGATGTTTAGAGATGTGATCGGATGTGAGATTTCTTCTCTGAAGGCATGAAAGCCATCATTATGCTGGTAGATAAATAAACACCTTCCTACAGTCTCAGTTTTAATACTCTATACTTTGAATCCCTGTGGTACTGGATGGATAGATTTTTTTAATTAAATAACTAAATAGATAAATAGGCAAACAGAAAGGAGACAAGTGGGCCTGGATTAACATTTGAAGTAATGCCAGTGCGTAGAGTTCTCATGATTAGGTGACTGTCACAGGTGACCCTGGGCAGCATGGCAGGGCAGACATGTGGGCTCACAGCCCTGGGTGACTCTTCCTCTGAACTTCCATTTCTTCACTGGTAAAATTGTTGAAACTGATATCTAC
>NW_021604633.1:5181912-5258896 GCF_004785775.1 Grammomys surdaster | reverse complement strand
CTCTCTCTCTCTCTCTCTCTCTCTCTCTCTCTCTCTCTCTCTCTTGGTAGAGTTTAAGCATCTGTCATCCACAGCTGCCCTCACTTCGAGGGCTGGTATTTGGGAATGATGACCTTAGTGCGCCTGTGCACTTTGTTTTGTTTCTTTGTTTTCCTGCTTTGAGAATTGCTGCGATAAACTTGTATTTGCTCTGATTTGAAGATAAGCACAGGATAGAGGCAAGTCATCTCCAAGGAACTATCCTGGGCTGATTAATTTCAGCTGCCATTTAGACAAGCTGAGAAACGAAGGCACTAATGTGCGTAGCACACTGACCCTTTGCTGTCTTCCTTCTACAGATGAAAATGGCAAATAAATGCTGTTCTCCCTGTGACCAGGTAGGTGTATGCCTTCAGCCCAGTAGGATAACAAAACCCCAAAGTGGCTGCTTCCTTTTGTGGAATTTAGATAGGAAAATGCTAGTGAGATTCACATTGAATTTGGTAGACTCTGCCACATGCAGGAACTCAAAGCTCTTTATTTCTTTGGGTGCACACTAGGGGACTGTTCTGATTACCTGTGTTTACAGAGATAAATGTTGCCTGTGGGTTGTATTCAGTAGAAAAATGTGATCTGAACAGAATTTAGAGAGGACTTTAGAAGAGCCCAAAGGGGATTCAGGATGGAGAAAGGCCTGTATGACTTGGGATCATTTTGTTATATGATGTTGTTGACTCAATAGCATAGTTTTCATCTCAAAGGAAATATGAGAGTCTATTCTGGACCCAAATTTCAGTCACCATGGCCCACAAACACATGTGCAGGTCCCCCTGCTCCCCCCCCCAAATACCATATTGCAGTTTGGTAACAGTTTCATGAAGCTTTTATAGCAACAGAACAGAGAGATTCATAAGCCAAGCTATTTTTAAAGTGCAGTGATATGAACATAGAGTTGGTTGTTTAGGGCAAAGTGGGAAAACCTTTATAGTAGGATTCACATGTTGTCTGGTGGCATTCTTAGCTGTGGTGGAGCTGGTGGTAGCTAGTGGTCTGGCAATACATTCTGAAAGGATTTGCCTGATTGTCACAAGGATGGTAGGTCAGACTTGGAGAGAGCCACAAATCTTTCCTAAAAGATAAAGATAAATTAAGATAACTTGGCTCTGGATCTACATCCCTACTCTTTATGACGAAATTATCCTTGTAGACTCACATCAACACGGAGGTGAAATTCAGTTATAAACATTCTTGTTTATAGTTGCTGGGGCTCCCAGGAGTCGCTGACCTGGCAGGTGTTAATGTGAATGCTCTCACATGATGCATTGCCTAGGGCAAGGCTTCCCCCGACAGGCTCTTCTTCAACATCAGCTCTTCATAAGTATTCTTTGTCCAGTTCCTCTTTCATGTTATGGCTGTTAGTCACATGTTAGGCTGAGCACAGGAAGGAGAACTTGTTTATAGTCCATTGGTTGTCAGATTACATCTTTTATAGGTTTACAGAAGCATGAGTTATAACTCCAAGAAAACTAATGTCAGTATATTTCTGTTACTGAAACTGGTGCTTATGAATGCTCTTTAAATAGTGGTAACCATCAGACTCTAAAGTCAAGACAATGACACCCAGGAGACATTGTTCTGTCAATTCATTGTTGACTGGGAAAGACAATAAATTCAGTCTACAGTTTAATTGAGCCTTTTAGTCAGCATTTTTACACAGATAATAATAACTCTTCTAAATATAACTTATTACTTTCACTATTTCATAAATTAATCATCAGCTATTTTGTTTTACATAGCTGAAAGAGGAGCTAGCTATTTTATGATTAATACTTCCATAAATGTCTCCAAACAAGAATAGCATTTACTCTATATATTCTTTCTATCTTATATGTTTCCACTAAAGTTTGCAGCTTAAAAATAATTTTTTTACAATTTTGCCCACTAAGACACCTCTACTTGGTTCACACATAAACATTTTCTCAATTTATCTGTTGCTGGTGAGATGTTGACCTGACTTTGTGTTGGTATTTTTTTTCCACAAATGATTTACTGTTTTTGAAATTGAGTTCCCTTAGCCCTTCAGGACTCTGAAGCATCTCTAAGATCCTATGCTTGGGGATCTGGCCCCTTCAAAGTTTGGCAAGGAATGACTTGGTCCTTGTCCTCAGCTCCTCTAGCCAATCCAGGAGGAGGTGGGGGAACAGGGTTCTGCTTCTTGTTGATATATCTGTGGCCAGAGGAGAGAGCACCACACATGATAAAGAAGGTGGAAAGATCAGGTCTCCTAGACAGAGGTTAGTGAGATCCAGTGTGCAACTAGAAAGTGTTATCTCCAGGAGATGAATCTGGATTATGTCAGAGAATGGTGGAGTTTGTAGATGGATACAACCAACTAGCCAACAAGGGAAGAGCATTGTTCTGTGAGCAGGATGTGTTTCCTTTACTTTGAAATTCATCACTTCCTGTCACTGGATATCAAGAGCCTACAATAAAATGACAACTATTGGTACTGCAGATTCTTTGGGGAGCTCACAGGTGCTACACCAACCACCTTTCGCATCAAGAGACGACACCTTCATCTGGTGAATGCCACCACACGTCACACTTGGCTGCCATTGCCATGTTTGGTGAAAGCCTGGCATCTAAATCCAGCTGTGTCCTTTTCTAGCAGAAACATTGACCAGACTGACTGGCATGTGAGCTTCTATTTTTCATCTGTACAGCAAAACAAAGTCATGCCATTTAAATCTAAAGTCTTACTTTCTGGGGATTTTATTTATTCATATATATATTTCTGGACTGAAAATGTACATAACACTTTGAATTTGCCCAGGAGCTTTGTTAGTGTTTTTACATCAGACATGGAAGGAACATCCTGCTGTTCTGGTGGCCTTCACACCATCCTTGCCATCCTGAATGTCTGGGTGTACTCTAGAGAAGGGGGATACACATTTGACCCAAATTCTACATGCTTTATTTTGTATTTTAGGATTTGACACTGAGCCTTCAAAAATTAAAAGTAATCTTTTCCCCACTTTAAGCAACCATTGGTTGTTGGTGTATAACAAATAAGAATTGAATAAATGTGATAAAACAAAGGGTTAAGGTCATCACTCCTATGATGAAACACAAGACCAAGAACAACTTGGAGAGGAAGGAAAATTATTTGGATTATATTTTCATATCAATATTCATCATCAAAGGAAGTCAAGGCAGGAGATAAAACAAGATAAAAACTCAAACAGGATAGGAATCTGGAGGCAAGAACAGATGCAGAAGCCATGAAGGGTGCTGCTCACTTGCTTGTTCCTTGTGGCTTGCTCAGCCTGCTTTATTATAAAACCCAGGACCAGCATCTTGGGGATGGCACCACCCGCAATGGGCTGGATCCTCCTCAACCAAGGCCCAATAGGCTTGCCTGCAGTGGGTCTTATGGAGGTTTTGGGGCTTTTGTTTGTTTGTTTGTTTGTTTTTAAATTAGGTTCCCTCCTCTCAGATGACTTTAGCTTGTGTCAGGTTGACATAAAACAATCTAGCACAGGATCTTCTGATAAAATTGAAATAAAAAGAAAAATGTCTGTAAGCTAGTACAATAAGCACAGGGCATAGATTCTTACACCTGGCATTTAACCTTATAAATTGTTCCTCAAACTGGAGCACTTTTGTCTTAAACAAAGACCAAAGTGAGCTGGGGAGATGGCTCAGTTTGTAAAGTGCTTGCCTTACAGGCATAAAGACCTGTGTTTTGTCTACAGATCCCGAATTTAAAACAACAACAAAGCCAAGCATAGCCTTATATGCTTATAACTCCAGCATTAAGAAGGCAGAGACAGGAAGAACCCTGTGGCTAACTGACCAGCTAGTCTAGTCTTGGTGAATTCAATGCCAATGAGAGACCCTTTTAAAAGAAAAAAACAAAAAAGACAGACAGCCATAAGGAATGACACCTATTGTTGTCCTTTGACCTACACCCCCACACACACATACAGCCAACATAAACCTAATGACAATAAACACAAACTAAGCATTCTCTGAGGATGTGTCCACCCTAATAAAACTGCAAACAGCTTTATGTCCTTCCAAAGTAAATTTCGTCTAAAATTTCTAACTTGTATTTCAATTGAGAGAGATGATGCCTTGATTAGCACTCCAAGGATAATGTTAGTGGCACAGGAGAGCGGCTTTTCATGCAGAATAAAAAACAGATGTGTAGTCATAATCTTTTGTAGGCTTAACTAAGTATCTACACTGGCCCAGCAAGAAACAGGACTTTCCACAGAAAGGATCCAGAACAGATAGATGAAATTATACTTCTCTGTAGAGGTGGTGAAGCCCTGGTTCCCCAGTTAATTGTATCACCCAATATCATCAGGGCAGCATTCATGAAAGTGTGATATACACTTCTTACAGCATGCAGCAAGTCATTAAAAAATTCATAATGTAAAAGATAAGATTAGCTTCCTGTAGATTATTTACGAACTAGCTATCCGTACATAAAGAAGATTCACAAGGTAGCCAATGTTCCGAGTAACAGCAAAGCTATAACTTACTTCTGTGCTACCTAGACAGTATTAAATTGCACTTGGGATTTAATTAAGTCCACATCCAGCTAATTGGTGATTCACATTCTTACTAACCAGAGCTGTCACGCTGGCTACAGCAGCAGCTTCTTGGCCACTCCTCAGTATGGAATTCCTGTCGAGTTATGTGAGCTCATGGTATTGACAGAGTGTGGAGTCACCTAGCCACTGATGAAGTGAAGGGCAGAGCAGACAAAGAGAGCCAAATGCTGGTTGCAGCACTTTCAGAGGTGGCACTGGGTTCCCAGCTAATACTTGTAGCTCTGATGACCCACAGCGGCCCTCAAATGAACTGGAATCCAAGGGTAGTTCATCCTTGTTTAAATTCTGCGGCTGTGAGATGGAAGAGATCATAGCTTCTCTATTTCAACTGGGAATCCAGACCTGCGGCTTTGACTTTACCTTCCAGCTGTCTACATGCCTGCTCGTCCACTGTGCGCTCAGATTTATCCACACTCACTCATCCACCTGTGAAAGTCACCATCCTGTCTGCTGTGCCTGCATGTCACAATCCTCTGCATGTCACACCTCATTGCAATGTATATGGCCGTATGAAGAGGAGGAAGACAGAAGACCCTGATGCTGTCAGGTTTCTATCAGGAATGTTGCCAAATCCAGAAGACCTTCAAGGACATAAGTTCCAGCAGTTTTCTTACAGTGCAAATACTGTTTTGTTTCAGTCTGTAGTCACCATGCCAGGGGCTTTTCTAAGACACAGTATTAAATTCTCACGGTTATCATTGCAATATTGTGCATTTTGGCCTCTTTTATAATAAAAGCCCAACAGTGTTAAAAGCATCCCATGTCACACATGAAATTTTTGATAATATTATAGTCACTTTATCATATCACATTAATAAAACTCACCTTTTTGGAACACATATAAGACAAAGTTAAGGCTAAAGACATAGCTCAGTTGCTGAGGTACTTGCCTCCTAAGCATTAGGACCCGAGTTTCATTCATGTAGTTGGTAAGAAATAAACCTGACATGCTGATACATGCTTATAGCCCAGAGACTGGTAGAATCCTAGAGCTGTAGGCATGGCAGCCTACCAGACTTGACAAGTTCTAAGCCAGTGTGAGAGCTTGTCTCAAAAAACAAAGGAAGACAGTACCTGAGCAATGACAGCCAAGAAGAGTCTTCTGGACTTTATGTGAATGTATAAACATGTACTACACACCCTGGGATAATCCATACATGATACTTCTATAAGTACATGCAAATTCTAATAAGTGACAAAGTTACAGATTTGAGGGCCATTCATTTGTATTCAGTACACATTATAGCAGTGATTAGGTTTAGGCATGATGGCTATTGTCCACAGAGTCTGTCTTGTTTGCATTTTAGCTCTCGGCTGACATCTTGACTCCAAGGATAGTTCTATTGTGTGTGAGAGTGAATACTGCCAGGAGTTACTGGGTAAAAGTTGGTGCAGGGATCCTCTACTTCGGGCTGTGGGAATTGCTAGTGAGCTTTCTACTCCTGTCCACACCTCTGGACACAAGGTCTTCATCCCTGAAGAACACTGGGTAATATTGGTTGAAATAGTGCATATGATATATCATTTAATGTGCTAAGAAGCCAGGCATGGTGGGACACGCCTTTAATCACAGCACTAGGGAGGCAGAAACAAGCAGATCTCTATGGGGTTGAGCCCAGCATGGTCTACATAGCTTACTGGGACAGCCAGGACTACTTAGAGAGACTACCGAAAAAGTGTAGGTAGAGGTAGGGAAGAGTTGAAAACTCTGTCTTATTTGAAGTTTTTTCTTGAATAAGGATTTTGTTTTTAGTTAATTGATTTTCCTTGAAATGGCAAACCTGGGAGAGGAGATAATTAAACTGAAGTTACTCAGGCCATTTACTAAAAAGTATGTGCCATATATAGATGGGGGTAATATGGGTATTGTTCTTTAACAGGATGAAGTTATCCACTGAATTCTCAGATTATATCACTGTTTCTATGATACACCTAAACCACATTCTGATTTTGTAGTTTACCTCTCATGGAGTAAGACTCAAACTGTCTGAGTTGTAAGAATTTTGTGTTTTGTATTATTTTTACTGCTAGGGAGTTAAACTCTAAAGAAAGCCTTAGTCATTTTTTCCCATTGAATGATGCCTTATATTTACTGTAAACACTGAAAATATAATGAGCTCTTTTTGAATCTGCACAAGAGAATGAGAAATACTAACCTCTAGCAGAGTGTAATTCAACACTGCATTTTTGTCCTTTGGGTTGTGATCCTTTGCCTTTAATAGTTGAGCCATCTCTCCAGCCCTGTGACAAAACATTTTAAAGAAGTACAGGAAACCCACAACTCAGCTCCTGTGGAGTGCCTTTCTCCACAAGGATCTGAGTATTCACCACAAACTGTCATGTTCTTCTATCTTTCGACTTGAGTTGACTAAGAACTTCATACAGGCTTCTTTGTATTCCCCCATCTTTTCTGGGCATACTGTGTTGAAGTCAAGGAGCATAGCGTGTTGCGTGTGGCTAGTATTCTACTCTTAAGACATTCTCATTAAGGCTTGGTTTTTAATTTTCCAAGGTTTCCCTCTGCAGGTGGTGCACATGGGATGGGTAAATGAGAGGCTCCAAGGAGCTGACAACAACTCTCAGAACTTCAGACCCAAGTTCTTGGCCCTGAGGGGCTCATCATTCTACATTTTCAGCACTCCTCCGGTAAGGATGCCTCTGCATCTGGTGGGTGAATGGACCTGTTGCTAGAGTTATTCATATGAGCCAGGCACCAGATCGAGTGGGCCCTGGAAGAAGGCTGAGACAGATGGCCTCCAAACCTCAGTGGTTAGAATGGGTTTCTGCTTATGGATTAACCACCAGTGAGTTACTTCAAACTCATACAGGGACTCCATTTCTGTCTTTCAGTTCAAACAGCTGTAGCATTTCTCTGCTTCAAATATCAGTGGGTGTGGAGGTGGGATGTAAACAGTTATGTGGCTGAAGAATCCAAAACGAAATCAAAGCAAAACACAGTCCCTGTCTTTAGATATTTCTAATGAAATGTCTAAATAATGAAATTTCCATAGCCACTCTTTCTCACACAATTTCCAGATTTGATTAAAGCTAACAGCCTGCTTTAGTGGGACTTATCACACAAATGTAAGAGCAGATGCTGCCATTCTATAACTCTATTTTCCATTCTTACCCACACTGTTCTCAGATTGGCCAAATAGGTTGTTAAGTGCTCTGCCCAGACACCGATCATTTGAAGATTTTTTTTTAAAACCTTTGGGAATCTGACCCACTAGAATTGCAAACAAATAATGAAACTTGTTTTGGTGTCTCTGAAAAAAATCAGAATCTACACAGATAATGACATAAATTTCTACCATTGAAATGAGTTTACAGTAACATAAATGTTTGGTGCAGTAGTATATTTTCAGAAGCTGCACCCTTCCCCAGCTTCCCTCAGGGTGTGCATCCTGTATAAAATGAAAGGCTGAGGGTGGGAAAATGGACTCACTAAGGAGAACTGCTGCTTCACTGGCTTCCCCCTCTAATGTGTTTTTTTCCTTCCCCGGGATTGGATTAGGAAAACAATGTATCTAGACACAAGTTTGGTTTTTTAATTAAAAAAAAAAATCTTATGTTGCCAATTTACTCACATTACAATCACCTATATGTTTCCATAAGCACTGATTCAATTCTCCTGAAAGTAAACTAATTGATGTTCCTTAAGGTTACTAAATTAACTTACATGGCTTTGTCTAACAGTAAGTAGATATTTTTGCATGGTAAGACCATACTCAGATATAGTATCTGGATAGTGATATCAGCAGCATGCAGGTGGTGTTGACACTGGGGACCACATGAGCACGTTGCTCATCTGTCTGGATCTTTTATTATGATTGCTAAAACTGCTACATGCTTCCCCTAGGCCTAGTCCTAAGGAGTTTCCTTCATTTTTGTGGTAATTGTATAAAAGAAACAAAATGGTCAGAGCAAGCAGTATGATGTGTGAATAAATATTCAACTCAGAGTCAGGCCAACGTAGAGGGTTTCCTTTGTACAGCCCCTGTGTCTTTGTATAATTTTCAATTCTCTGGTAACACAGCTGTCATTGCTATCCCTTTGAAATGATAATAAAGTCACTGCTTGTTAGGAGGTGAAGTGACTTACATAGACACTCTCTGATGGCTGAATGGTCACTCGCTGGCTAATCCCTTCTGCTGGAAGATAGTGAAACTCTACAGCTGTGCTCAGTGAATTGGAAATGTCAGAAAACTCGCTAAATGTGATATAAAGGGAAAAAAATCAACCATTTGGATATTTTTGGATGGGGGAAGCTAGCAAGACTCAAAAGCTTCTTGTGCTTTAAGCCCAAAAAATCAACATGAAGCAATTTCCAAGAGGAAGCGGAGGATGTACTATTGCAAAGTGTTCCCAAATGTTAGACTCTATAAGAGAAGGAAAGAGGATACATGGAGGAAGCCCATCCAAGCACTTAGCCAAGTCAACTGGCCCATAGGAAGAGACCTCTATCATAGCAGGGCCATCCAGGAGCAGGGCCTTCAGAATGTAGGGCGATGTGATGACATCTACAATGCCCAGCAACACCATTGGAAGTAGACATAACAGCTGTTTCCATTTCTAATTAAGGACAACAAAGAAAAGGGTTATAATTAGTTTCTTGGTAATTTGAAAGACTTGATTATATACTGTACACCGTCAGCAAGAAGGAGTCAAGACAAAAGTACAAAACACAACAGCTTAGAAGCCAGACCACGAAAGCAGGGTTTTCATATTCATTTGTTTTTATACCATGGGCTTAGCTCAACGCCTATCCATTTCTAGAGACAGACAGGTGAGGTTCATTCACTCGCAGTGAGCTCTAAGATGTACAGCCTTTCATTAAACAAAAATGGAAAAAGCTGAAAGCAGCCTAGACAATGTGTTCAATAGAAAGATAAAAATTTACCTTACATAATAGGATAGTGTTGGACAAAAATGAAATGTTTTAAACAATTCCTCTTTTGTCCACAATAACCAAAGCATATTTTACTTTGAGATAGGAAAGATTGTATGGGACAATGAAGAAGAATTATTCTGTGTCTCGGTGGAATTGGCTGCAAGCTAATAACTCGAAGCTACAGGTTTTCTTCATAATTGTTCTGCTTACCAGCCAGGGACATGAGGCAACTTATTTACATTCCTCATCCCAAATTTTCCCCTGTTGTATATCAGAGATAATAAATCTTGACTAGAACATCTCACCAGGCCAAGGTGAACACAGGATGGCTTTCTTATATAAGTGAATTTTAAGTCTCTGAAGCACATAAAATTTGAAACATAAAAGTCATGCTTTTATATTAAACAGCTTTTGGTGGTCATAGCAATGTACACAATATGATAAGTGAATCTATACCTAAATATTTACACATATTTCCTGGGCCTGGGATTTATACCTTGGCATTGCTAGTAATTTTCAATAACAGTTTTCAGTTTGCCCAAATCTTAAACTTTAAGTTTTAATAAATATACTTAATTATTTAATCTTTCATGAAGTTTGAAGTTCATGGATCACAGACAAGCAATAAAAGACTTGCAGCACATCCAGTGTCAGGATGCTCTGACACACATCTTACTGAGTAGGCCTAGCAGGGCTCATGGTCCTCCCATATGCAGAGCCCGGAACTCCAGATGAGAGCTCCCAAGTTACTACTCTCTCTGTGACGTTATGCAGCAAGCAGGGCATGACCTATCTCTTCACAGGATGGGCTTCATCTGAGTAAAGTCAATGTGTCCTCTCTACCTCTCTAGAGGAAGGAGGTGGAGTTTCTCATGCCAGGAGTTTGAAGCCACACAGGTGACTCTGCAAATTTCCCAATTGTCACTTGTTTCCCTGGTAGTTACAGCACAACCAGGCTTCATCTCAAGGGCCAGTTATAAGCATTAAGGAAAGCTTGACATGGCAGAAAAGGTAAAATATTCACTAAGCTGTAGTTCTCAACATGTATTGTCAGTAATTTGATATGGAACCTAGAGGGACCTAAAGATTCTTACTATGGAAAAGTTAGGAAGAGCTAAAAAGTTATGTCCTTCATTCAAGGACAGATTGTCTCTGACTTCCTCCAGGGAGAAGGTGGGAGGAGGGGAGGTATGAGAGCCAGCAGCCTTTACTCTGAGGTATCCTGCTGAGGAAGAAACAGGGTCCAGCATGAAACGAACCTCGCCATCCCTAAGCCCCGCTCTTCACTCTGCTCAACTTCATTGATAGAATATTTATTTCTGACTTGCAAACGAGAATTTAAAAGGTGAAGCTTCATCTCTTCATGTTTCCAAACACCATTAAAATGTGTTAAAAATTAAGGTTGTGAAATCATTTTCACAGCATCACATAGCACTGGTGTATAAATTATGTGGTGCAGGCTCTTTTGCCTGCAGGAAATACTAGCAGTAATTTTACAAATGTCAATTAGGCAGATATTGTCTATCATTTGTAAAAGTTTATCTGGAAAGAATGGACTTAAGTCTTCAGATGAGGATGGCTCCCATGTAGAACTGCTACACCAGCCTGATATGACCTGTATCCCACAGTAACCCTAAAAGATGCTGATGTCGTCTACCTTATAGTCTAAAGTGTCTGCTCTACCCAAAGCCACATATGGCCAGGAAGGGCAGAAGGTCATCAATGCCATTGTTTAGAGGAGCAAGACAGAGATGTGATTTAGAAAGCCTCAGTCTCTTCTCACATGGATGCCTGCTTGCTGTCCTCTGTGCAACGCACCTCTGAGGAGGTCGAATATCAGGTGCCCTAGTCTCTGTTTGCGTTGACTCTGCATTGCCAGGCAAAGCTCCTGTCAGGGCCAGTGGCTGAGACATGAATTTAGACAATCACTCAGCACTGAACTGAGCGCCCCTTCTCTGTTTGCTGTCTCATCCCTTCCATGAGAGTAACACCATAAAAGCGTCATAGCAGAAAGCAAGTTGTGCTTGCCGCAGGAGAGACGCTTCCACTTGAGGAAATGACATCACAGAGAACCTGGTTTGCAAAATCAGCAATTCTTTTGTGAGGCAAGCAATGACTAAATGCATGCCTGTACTGTAAACTCAGTGTTTTTATCCATACCCCTCCTTTCTCTCCTTTCACTCTTCTTTCCTTCACAGAGCTTGGGTGCCTCTGTTTCCTCACAGATCCACCAATGAGAAGGGGTGGTCATGAAACCCCTTAGAAGTGGGCACTGATGATTAATCCTGGGGGTCACCTGAAACTCGGTTGTTCACAGTGTCAGGGGAAGCTGAGGTGACCACCTCACTTGTCCCACTAGAGGTTTTCAACATATGCCAGTGTCACTTGACTTAGAAATGAAAACCAATGTCACTAAACTTCATTTGAAACACTGACAAGGCCAAGGACCTCTGTCTTGGGGAGCTTGGCAGGCACCGTAGCTATTCCAAGGCTTCAACCCTGACCACCTAAGGCAGGGAACTTCAGAGCTCCACAGACCTTCACTTCTGTCACAATACTGTTATCCAGGCAGACCTGAGATTCTGAACTCTGCATTTATATTTTGGTTATGAATATTTAAGTATTTGTCAAGTAGCTGTTCACATCAACTGTTTCCTACTTCAGCTATGTAGGTATAAGGATAGGTACCTGAGAGATTTCTATGTTCAGAATTCACAGTTGGGCTGTAGAGCTATATATAACTAATAAAAAGTGAACAGAAACCTGTGGAATGTAACAAATATTTGGCTGATAGTTTTCTGTAAGAAAAAAACTAAAAATACCTTCCTGTTTGCCTTTCTACTGGATAAGACATATCCACACCTGAACCATGTGGGGAAAGGCTGCTGTACAGGCTAGAACCAGGCTGGCTGCAGGCTATCAAATCTGACTCTACTGGCTCAGCCCCAAGGTGGGACTTTGCTCAGCACACCTGTTCCACTCTGAGCAAGTTGCCTGTGTTGTCTCCCAGGGCCTGCTGGGTAGTAATCTTGGATACACTAGGTAAGCAAACACTGACAGGGATGCAGTGATAGGTGAGTGAAAGATGAACACTTGGGTATATGGTTACCAAGTCTTTTCTCCAGATATGAGGGAAGACGTCAGGCCTTGGTCTCTGACAAGCCTCCAGGAATACATGGAGTTCAGGTAGCCTGGGAAAGGGGAGCAAAGAGAAAGAGCTGCTTTTTAAACAGTCTGGTTTGAGAGAGTTTAGGCTGGCAGATAAACACAAGAGAGAGGGCAGCCATATCCCTCCTGACTCCCCCCATCCAGATCACTTGGCATCTTTGGGACGAGTTATTATAACAGAGGAACAGCTGTCCAGGCATTGTCAGTAACCAAGTCTTTGATGCCTATTTTGACTTCTAGCAATCCTCAGGTGGTGCATTTGCCCCAAGTCCAGTGATGAAGTATCTCTTCCCAGAAACCTGATCACCTTCTATCTCATTGCTATCTCTGGACAAGGTCTCTTCCCTGAATCTGTCACAGTGACTGAGAGGATGAGGGGTAGGGCACGATTCATGCAGAGCACAAGATGGGAACATCAATCACTTTCAGCAGCTCAGGGGCTAGAGTAGAAATGGGGTCATCCCCACTGGATAGACATGACCTCCTGGCAGGAACATTAAACAGAAGGAAGTCAGGTGCCAAGAAAATGCCTTAAATGCACAGGAAGGCCTGGAGTTTGCCAACAATAAGAAACACCACCTTCGGCCACTTTCACCTTAGAACATAGAAGGCAGGCTATTCTGCCATATACAGATCACAACCTTAAGAAGAAGATGCATTTGATACAACAGGATAGCTGAATGTAATGGCCTCAATGTAATAATCATGGCACCGTTAGAACGATTAAAATATAACCACAATCTAAAATGTCCAGCACAAAAGTCAGGCTTATAAAAATGATGAATCTACACATTGAAGTTCTGAGTTACCATTCTCATTTTGTGTCTGAAAAAAAAAGACATGGGAAAAAATGCTCTTTTACAAACTACATATTGAAAAGGCAAAATTATGAATATGCATGATACATATTTAAACATCACATCAGCTCTTAAGGGAGCATGTCTCTGAATAGTGTGTTTAATCATTTTTTGTTTATTTTTTATTCACTTATAATAATAAACACTTGAATGGGAAGGTTGAATGCGGTGTCCACCCATGTGTGATTTATTTTGATCCAGTAACACTAATGGCCACAGGGCTCTCTACCTTGAGGGACATCTGCATATCCTTTGCCCAAGCAACTAGGACTATAGGGCAAGAGGATAGGAACAGCTTCTGGTTCAGTGAGCATTGTCTTTAAGTTAGGACAGCACTCTCGTGCAAACCCTGATCACTTTGGCATTGGGTAGAGGTACAAAAGTTTTAGACATTTTGAATTGGAAAGATGCAGCAAGGACTACCATCTGCTGATTGCAGAAGCAATGGAGGCCTAATTGTTCCAAAACCAAGCTTCACATTGGCACTTTTACCCCACTTGTTTTCAATTGAGGTTTATTTGTCCAGCATTTTGTTGTTCTTGTTCAATTCCAGTATCAGAGAGCTGGCTCTGGAGCAATGATCTGTTAAATGGTCACACATCAGTGTTGGTTCTGTGAAAAACACATACTTGGCTAATGGTCTGGCTTCAGTGGCTTAGCATCTTAGGACTTTGGCAGCATTTTGTGTGATGGGACAATTGCTAGGAAGCCACCAGCTGATTGAATACTTATGAATTCAGTGTCTCAAAGGCAACACAGAGAAGCCCTGTTCAAGTTTACCGCCTGAAAGACAAAGTTCATGGTTCACAGAAAAGAGCCAGATCTGACACTGCTGAGAGAACTTTATACATTTTTTTAAAACTAGAAACATTTTCACTTTGAGATCATATATGTGAGTGTAAATTACAAATCATAACACAATATTCAAAAGTTAATAGTTATGAGATACAATATGTGAAACCAACCAAAACACATATTCAAGTAAATTGATTAGGTAAATCTACCATTCATTTCTGAAGCAGAAACATCCAGGGAATGTAGTCCCGAGGAACAGAGGACCAATCAACAGCGTGTCTACTTGACTGTCACACTAATCCATCCCACATTCATAATCATCTTACATTTTCTGCATTTAAACTAAAATTTAATTGAATTAAATCTGCATTTAAACTTAAATGATTCCTAGGAGTGTAAAGTTCTCCTATTACCAGTGTGCGTCTTCAAGTATTATTCTTTATACTCATGCATCCATGTTGTACACCAGAGGAGAACACAGAATCAGAATCCACAACAGACTATAAGGTCTATTGCCACCCAGGGCAAGGGAAGCTTAGTATCTAAGTAGAGACCTGTTGGATCATTCCATAGTGGAAGTGCTTGGGTTCTTAGCTGAAGCAGCTTCCTCTTCAACACAAATGTCTCTATTTGCTTACCTACAGGTAAGCACACTGGATTGGGGACGAGCAGAACGTGCCTATAACCTCTGTGAGGTGCTGTTTAAAGTTCACAAGGTAGGTACTTTGGCAATTAGATGTTTCATAAAGATAAGATGCCTTTCACAGTGGGAGGAAAAATGTGTTCCTTGAGGGATATTTTGAGATAGTAAGATGAGCCTTTCTCATTCTCCCAGCTCTTCCAGTCCAGTGATGTTGCCATGCTATTGCTAATTGAGGTGGAAGGATGGATGGATGGATGGATGGGTGGATGGATGGATGGATGGATGGATATTTGTATGAATGAATGGATGAATGGGTGGTGGTGGTGGTGGTATGTGTGTGTGTCTAAATGCCCACAACCTTGAATATGCAGAGGCAAAGAGAATATACTAGGTCTCTCATTCTTTCCACCTTACTCCCTTGAAACAGGGTCTCTCACTGAACCTGGAGGTGCACTGATAGCAAACACCACAAATCTCCTCTATGTCCTTAACTATGTTGGGGTTCCTGATACACTGGGGCATCCTACAGGTGTGGGAGATTTGAACTCAGGTTCTCTTGCTTGTGAAGCAAGCACTCTTATCTCCCTATCTAACATCTCATACCTGTTGAGAATTATTTTAGTAATCAAATTCAAATTTTTGACCTGGACTGGACAGGTCAGAAAAACAAGTAAGACAATTCCATCCAATTAGAGGAAAGTTTCAAAGATAATGAAGAGGGAGGGTTAACCACAGCAGACACATGATGCTGTCAGAATTGTCCAATGTATTTAACAGTTCTGATATAGTGGGTCCATAGCCAGGAAAACAGTTTCCCCACTGGGAATGTGTCATCACTGACAAGGACTCAGTGTAAGGGACACAGGCTTAGCTTGAGTGAGTCTCGGTGAGTCCTATCTGTTTCCACTGCTGTACTGACATGCTGGGAACAATGAATGCAATTCATAAGTACACAGGAACCAAGGTGAGTTCCCTGGACACACAGGATTTCTCTGAAATCCAGGCATCTTAGTTTTAGAGGAAATTCTTTTAGTTACGTTGTTAGAAGCTTTGTTGTGTCTTTTGCTTGTTTGTTTTTTGATTTGGCTTTGTTTTGTTTTGCATTTTAATGGATCCTTATGTATCCAAGACTGGTCTCAAATTCATTCTATATTTGAAGGTGTCTTTGGACTAACCCTCCTGTCCCTGCCAACCAAGTACTGGTATGATGGCAGGCCTTTGACATAGGGAAAGCTTGCTAGGTATGACACTACCACATCCCTCATGTCTCTTGTGTCATTAACCATAGTTTCCAGCTCTTCAAGGCCCGGACAGTGCATTGTGGGGATTCTCAACCTTCTCTGCAGTGTAGTCATCTGGAGAGAGCTTTCCAAAGGCAAAGGATCTAATTTTACATGGTGTGAGATTTGACTCAGACATCTGAATTCACTTTACAGAAGCGTCCCTTGGAATGTTGCTATGCGGCCAGATCTGTGAATTACCACTCTGTACTTCATAGTCTATTCAGAAACAATTCTTTATAAATAAATTACATTGTATTGCAGCCGTTATTTGGAGTTATTAGCTATCAAGCTAGATGTGTTATGTCTTAGTGATCAAAGTTACTGTCATCTTAGTACTGTTAGCATGACAATATAAACACAGTTGCTATGATGAATCCATTATTAAGGGTGATCGTGGTCTTCATTTATACCTCTTGGCTCAGTTAAGTACCATCTCTTCCTTATTCCCCCCTCTAGTTAAGGTTTATTCATTCAGCTGTGAACTCACTCCCTACAATTTATGGCTGAAAAGGAGAAAGAACAAGGGTGTTCTTTTGACTGCAATAGAGAGATATCACTGGATAACAATTCCCCTCACAGTTCAACAGTATAACTGAGTTATAAACAACCCCACCATTCTGCAGCCCTGGGCATGAACTTCTCTTTAGAAACACTGAGCCCAGCCCATCTAAAGAGCCGGTGTAGGCAAAAACTTCTCATATGCTTTTCTCAGTTTGTTGGGTTTATTCTAAACTAGAGTTTCAAAAGTTTTTATATTTAAAATATCACTTTAAAAAAGGAGTTGTCAGAGGTTTTGAAGAAAGCAATGATCAGAGCCTGGTCATAGCTTATGTAGAATATTTTTATGGGTCATTTTTATATCTATACTGGGGGTTAGGACAGACTGTTCCAGAAGCCTCCTTTAGTAGTCCCTGTTGCCTACTTCCATACCCCTCATCTGGAAGTAGGCACAACTGGTGACATCCAGGTCTCTGTAGCTAAGCTTGACATGAAGAATCCTAGCAGGGAGTGTCCTAAACAAACACATCAGAGACATGTTCTGATGATATGGCTGCTTGTTATTAGGTGTGGACAGCCGAATGAGTCTGTGATGGATCATCAGGCTATATCCAGTGCGTAGCTCCCTGTTTATTACTTTGGCTGTTGTTCTGAAAACATTTCTAAAGCACTTGCTCCATTCGATGATTGTAACACCAAGCAAATGATGATTGCCAGACCAAGCAAATGCAACCCTCTTCCCAAAGGGTGGGTTAGGTTCTGTAGGCTTAACCCTCCAGTCCTGACCACTTTCCAATCCATACTGGTTTTCAGTTCTGGCTTTCAGATAACTACTGGCTGCAGGCAAACTTGTATCTCGGGCTCCAAGATTTTGACTGTGAAGACCCCAGGTCATACTGCTTCAGCGTCTTGGCCAGCCATGGGAAGAGCCACATCTTCAGTGTGGAGCTGGGCAGTGAGCTGGCTGTGTGGGAAAAGGCATTCCAAAGAGCAACTTTCATGGAAGTTCAGAGAACTGGGGTGAGTATGTTGTGAGACTCACACTTTTCTCACTATCAGCTTTTGGGCAGTATCTAACACCTAGGGGGTAGAATATAAATACGGATTTGTTTCAGGAAAGAGAATTGTGAAAGGTGAACGGTTTTCATCTAAGTCACCATGTCAGAACAATCATCCATACTGAGCTGGGCCTTCATTAATAAGAAGAGCTGTCTGTCACGGGCTCTTACATCCAGGTTCATATCTGCATTCATATTTACTGTGAGGGGAGGGCTGAATCTATTTCCACTGCAGGACTTACCTGCTGCTGAGGGAGGAGTTTGTAGGCTGCAAAGCAGTAGACGTGGAGACAGCTATAACCTACTCTGTATCACCTGGATGTGCAATATTTTAAGGCACTTAATGGCCTTTCCTCTCAGATTTAATGGCCCAAAGGAGAATGTGATATAGCAATGTGTCTGAATTGCTTTTCTGTTCTTGAAGACAGCAAATAAATCATCTATGAATTTAAATGTGTGTCCACTGAGCAGATAAGGAAGGAGGCAT
The DNA here is from genome assembly GCF_004785775.1 of Grammomys surdaster. Taxonomy (NCBI): domain Eukaryota; kingdom Metazoa; phylum Chordata; class Mammalia; order Rodentia; family Muridae; genus Grammomys; species Grammomys surdaster. The sequence goes on along the minus strand of NW_021604633.1, from coordinate 5,240,612 downwards.
TATGGTCTCTGTTGTCGTAAATATGGGCCTCTTCATAGGATGTGTCCTGCTACAGAATGACAGAAAATAAATGAAGCAATGCATCAGACAAGGTCTGTCTCCTTGCCAAGGTTCTGGGTTCATGACTAGCCTGGCGATAACGCTGAGTGTGATACAGAAACTAAAAGCAATTGCTTCATTTCCAGCATGAAAAGATTCTGTTTATTTACCTGTCATTTGGCTGCCAACATGCCCATGGGTTCCAGGATGTACTGAGCCATTACTGAGGACTGATCAGCCTTGATAACTCATTACGTGTAAAGTCTCTTAGACCACTAAACGCCCTAACATCCAGACATCCACAGAAACTGAGATCTTCCTCTGAAGCCATCATTCATGGTATAGGGTAATTGGCTCCTGATCCTCATTAGCATCTTAGAGCTGAGGCACCAACCTGGTATCTCACTTTTTATAGAATATGACATTGGAGGCAAAGTCCACACTATTGGCTCTCCTTCCTCAAGCACTAACTAGATGTGATAACTTGTAGCTACCTAGAAATCATCTATACAGATAGCTCATGCCACCAGAAGGCAGCTTTGAGATGCCTCTTGTAGGGGGGAAACTTTGGGGCTACTTTGCTCTGACAACAGTAGCACAGATTCTACTTTGGAGATACCTGGATGGTGCCCATCTAGCCACTACTCTACAGAGCTTCAATCTGGAGACTTAAGACAACATAGTCAGGTGAGTACAGTCTCCCTGAGGACCAGTGACAGATAACCAGGAGATATGCTAAGATAAAGAGGAAGCTCAATCATGGAACTTGATGTTGGAGAGAAGCTGGTGGGTACTGTGAGCTAGTCAGTCTGATAAATAGTTGTGTCTGTGGTGTTGTTAGAAAGTATAACTTCTCCTCACAAAGGACAGTAAATTCTTATGTATGTTCATAACGTATGTATGTTCATTTTCTAGAGAAGAGTAAAGGTAACTGAGGGACTGGAACCATCACAGTCATGACAGCTGTTCTCCAGATGTTGACAGTGTTCAGACAAGAAAGGAGAGAGAGGGAGAGGGGGATGGAGAGGGAGAGGGAGAGAGATGGGGAGGGAGAGGGAAAGGAGATAAGATTAAATTCAGAAGAGAGGAGACAAATTCTGGAAAAAAAAATACTATCATCATCAAGTACTGAGCTTGCACAGGTCTTCATAGTTTGTGAAGAAATGAGGGAGGATGACCCAGAAACTCTGGAGAGTCTAAAGACTCCATTTTTACTTGATACTCTGTTCTAGAAACCTAGAAGCTCTTTTCAACAATGGCCCTGAAGCTATTTTCAACATTGCTCTCTATTGACTTAGAGTCCTGGAATTCCTGTGGTGCCTCTGAGAAACAGGTAGACAAGAGAAGGGATAGATGCCTTTCTGATTTTCAGGCAAGCTCATCTCTAGACATCCACTTCCTCTTTCAGTAAACTTGCTCATACTTGTTCTCCAAACTATAGCATGATTCTCGAAAGTGATGTGTTCTAACATAGATGCATCACAGACTACCCTAGAAGCCCGTACATGCTTCATGACAGGCCTCCTGCATTCCACACCCAACACTTGGCTTTTAAATGTGCAGAGAAGGCAACATCAATTTCCTTTCTGCTTCTCTGCACATAAGGACTCTATGGATTTATCACAACCACCTAGAAATCAAATTATAGTGGTGTAGCCAAAGAGTTGCTATGAGATATGCCCTGTTCTAATAAGACATACCACCTCCCTAGAGACAGAATAAAATTACAGAAGGCACCTCATAACTGGTATATCTTAGACACAGTAAGTACCAGTCTCCTGTGATGACTAACAAAGCTGCATTTGTTTCATCCATGTCCATCTCTACTTTTTCTTGTTTATGTATACTGACTTGAATCTTGTGCCAGCCATGTTAAGTCTGGGTGATGTGCACGGTGTAACATTGATATCATCGGTTCATCTTTCCTGTGGCAGCTGTGGGCTCATTTTCCTGCATGCATTAGCGACTTCATCACCTCTCTAGAAAGACTTCTCAATGGTGCCTTTTGTGTCTCATGGATTCAGGGTACATTTCTACAGATAAGATCTTCTGTATCTTGCCTACATGGATAAGATATTCTACAGAAAAACCCTAAGATTCATAACCATAAGTTGAGGCTTCTCACTGACCAATCTCTTCAAGTTACACTTGAATGTGATATTGTATTAAATAATATCCATATTACAGATATCCAAAATTATTAAAGCTTCATTGTCACTCAGAAACATCTAACTTTTTCCATGGGCCTACTTTCTCCATTACTGCTTCCCAAATTCCTGTGAAAATGCCAAGATTGTAGCCTTCAAACTGCCTTTCCATATATGCCAGAATATTTTTATTAAAATACATATCCATTACTTTGTACATATTGTTCTGAAGTTTGAAATGTTTTTATGTATTTTCCCACATCAGTTCCTCTAACATTTTGTTTATAGCATCAGCATTTTGTTAGCAATTAAAATGGAAAGAAAATATTTTTTTATAATAACATAGAGCCAGCAAGTGTAAAATATCTATCTAATAGGTTGCTATTGGCTACAAGTAACAGGACACGTACTGCCAGCAGCAGTGAGAAGAGGTGGCCCCAGTGATGCCACTTTGCTGGGCTTCAGATTTGGTTGTATTTTCTGGGTAACTACTTAACAGATTGCCTCTCAGAAGTAAAACATTTCCTTATGAATGTTTAGTGGGCAAGAAAACACAGACATAAAATTCAGATCTCTTCAGACTGATTCTGCCATCTTATAACAGGGGCTCATCAGGTCAGACAACTATACAGGGAACACCATCTGCTAAAGGATCTCTGCCACTAGCCTCAGGTCCAAGAGTTTTGTCTAAACAGTGCCACTTACACCTACCTACAAGCCTTCATTCATTGTTGTGGAGACACCTATGTATATATCCTGTCTCTGTGTCAGAGCCCTTGTGATGAAGTTTGTTTTTCACACCATCACTGCCACCACCATCCCACTCTAGAAGATGAAACAGGCTAATCCACACATCTCTCTTCTGGAGAGTAATCTCACCTTTGAATGAACAGAGGACAGCCAAGTCCTGTGTGATGCCTTTGCTGGGAAGTGAGAAGCAAGGCTCAGAGTGCAGGAAGATCAAGGTCTTGGTTGTGACATTTGACGCTCTGATATCATTATTCTTGTGCTTCACATCAAAGGCCCTCTCCTGCCCGAGGGAACTGACTGCATGTCTTTAGGAGGGAAACAGATTTTCTTTAAGAGGCTTATCTACCTGATCTTCAGTGCTTGGCAAACCCCTCTTTGCACCTAGCTTGGTTTTCAAAGTATACTAAGAAGTGTCACCATACAAGCGTAGATGTGATTGGTGGGGCACCATGTATTTTATATGCACTTGGCCACTCTCAGTGGTTTCATGTAAAACAGTAAGAAAGTAAGTAGTCACATATGAAAGGGGTGTAGCCTCTGTGATTACTGTCATCCAAGGTTACATTTTTTCCCATTATTCAAAATCCACTGAAGGTCCACCTGACTCCAGCTGTGCAGATAAATGATTCTTCCCTGGCTGCTTGCACATAGGGAATCAGAATGATGTGGAGACCAGCAAGCCTGGTATTCAGGAGAAGCTTTTGAGTCTTTTCCTTTATAAAACCTAGCCCTGTGTAGCCAGGAGAGCATTCATGGACCGACTAGAGATAAGTGAGATACTTACACTAGTTTATCCTTCTATAAGTAGAACACAGGGCCCAGACATTGTGACAGTGACAAGATGTGTGTCCTAATTCTAGAGTTATTTAAAAGCAGGGAAGGCTGCTTTGAAGACAGTCATCACCAGCTCACTTGTCAGGAATTCTCAGAGGAGAATGTGTGGCAAATGATTGACTCTAGAAGAAGAAAGGAGGAAGAGGAAGAAGAAGAGGAGGAGGAGGAGGAAGAAGAAGAGGAGGAGGAGGAGGAGGAAGAAGAGGAGGAGGAGGAGGAAGAAGAAGAGGAGGAGGAGGGGGAGGAGGAGGAGAAAAAGGAGAAGATGAAGAGGAGAAGAAAAAGAAGAGGAGAAGGAAGAGTCTACCTATAAAGTTGAAGAAGCTGGAGTCTCCACTCTTAGCAAATTGAACTATGTCCCAGGCTTGTCAGGGTCTTCAGTGTGGACTAGTACCTACCATAGGTCAGTGGTGCTCTGTCACCTAGACATTCCGGGGAGTGCACAAAACAGCTGCATTTATAACAACTGAAAACTGCAACAACTCCAAAACCATGTTAATCAATTGAAAAAAGTGTTCATGGATAGAAGGGGATTCATCTGTTGGATTGCACGTAACAGCAGAGACAACAGCTAGTCACTCATGTGGGCTCTGTGATGATACCGGGAAAGGAACTGGTAAGGTTTCTCACATTGGGAACCACAGCATGCATTTTGCAGGCAAGTTGGCTACAACCACACGGTGGAGTCCTGGAGGAGGATCCCCCTCCCCTGAAGACATGAAGCAGGAGCGCAGCACCAAGGCAAGCACTGGACAATCTACTAAGGATTAGTGACTGGCTCGTTTTAAGACATCTGATTGGAAAGAGACAGAAGTAATGCTAGCATAGCTTCCCAGTTAGCAGAATCCTCTCCAACACCAAGGCACACCAGATCTACTGGATATCATTAAACCATTGGCATGATTTTACTGATCAAATGTCATCAGTTGACCATCAAAGATTTCTGAAAACTGGAGGACATTTATCTCACTTCTAAATAAACCCAGAACTACATTGTTATGGATAAGTTTCCAAACGTCATATTTCTCCACCCCTTTACCATACACCAGGTAACCTCACTTAGGACAAACCCACAGAATGACCAGAGAATCATAGGGCAGGGATGCACACTGGAAACACTGGTAAGACCTGCCCTCACCTACTACTGACTGTCTTCTCTGCTCTATCCTCCATATCTAGGTCCTCATTCATTCTTCAAGTATTCATTCTTTTTTTCTTGCTTACACCCTCTTCCTTCAAATTAGATGGCCATGTCTTCTGTCACCTTCTGACAGACAGGGGAGAGCTGGATCTGACCACTACAGATAACATGTGGTTAGAGGGCAATGTACTTTCTCCACATCGTAACTGCATATCTAAGAGAAGATGCTGTGGAAGTACCTGGGGAATGTGGACATTTGCTGACCTGACATTATTGATTTGAGTGTGTCAGAGGATGGGAAAGCGAACCTGCCTTCCTTTTGCATATTGTTTCTAAAGAGATTACTATTTATCTCCTGAGTGATACCAGTAATTTAGCTAATTAATGTTTAAAATACAGTTCACATTGGAATATGCAAAATACAATTTCCTAAGTGCTTCCATGAATTTTCCAGATAATTTTTAGAGAAATCTCAATCCTGGAGCTATTTCAAAACCCACTGTTAGTAAGAGAATTCTAATACCACATGACTACTACAAATATGTTTCTTTGTTTATTCTTTTTTTATTGGATGTTTTATTTACATTTCATATGTTATCCCCTTACCCCATCCCCCCCCCGCCCAGGAACCCCCTATCCCATTACCCCTCCCTTTGCTTCTCTGCAGATGTGCCCCTACATTCCCCCCTATTCCCACCTCCCCACCCTCAAATTCCCACCCACTGGGGCGTCCAGCCTTCATGAGATCAAGGATCTCTTCTCCCACCTATGCCTGACAGGGCCATCCTCCCTTACATATACAGCTAGAGCCATGGATCCCTCCCTAAGTGCTCCCAGGCTGGTGGTTTAGACCCTGGGAGCTCTGGTTGGTTGGTATTATTGCTCTCCTCATGGGGCCACAAATCCTTTCAGCTCCTATCCTTGTTTATTCTTATAGGAAAAAAAACGAAAACAAACAAACAAACAAAAAACCAAGAAGAACCAATGAGACCCTGAATGGAATACTAAAGAGTGGTTGGGCTAGATTAATGGGATGATTAAAAGATCATCACCGCTCTGTGACCAAAAGCAATTAAGTTTTCATTTATTTTAATTTTGTACACAAAGCAGAGTACCTCGGTTCTGGCTTGCTGAGCTGTTTATAGAAGTAGCTTATTAGCCGGGTTTTTATTTTAATTTAAAACCATCAATGTAATGCCCATTACTCTTGAAATGGTATTTTGTTCCTCTCTAGCATTCTCCTGTTGCTTCTCAGACCACAGAACAGACCCTGGGGTTGCCTCCTTCTTAAAAGTTCCATATAAATTCGCATTGAAATGAGGCCTTCTTGTTATTCACTTGCTTGAACATTGTCTGTGAGATGTTCCTTACCATTAAGGGAACATTGAGTTCATAGGGATGTTATTTGATACACATTCTTAAAATTTTCCTTAAGAATCTGTGCTGCTAGGAGGCTCAGGAAGCAAAATACATGTCACACAAGTCCAAGGACCTGGGTTCAAATCCCCAACTCCATCTCAAGAAAAGGAGAGAAGTATCTGCATAAATCATCCTCTAGTCTCTAATTGTAAGCCTTTGGATAATTTTTATTAGATATTTTCTTCAGATATTACATTTCAGATGTTACCCTTTTTCTCCATTTCCCCCCACCCAGAAACCACCTATTCCGTCCCCCCTCCTACCGCTTCTGTGATGATGTGCCCCCACCCACACACCCACTCCCACCTCCCTGCCCATGAATTCCCCCACACTGGGGCATCCAGCCTTCACAGGACCAAGGACTACCTCTTCCACCTTTGCCCAACATGGTAATCCTCCCCTACATATACAGCTGGAGCTATGGGTCCCTCCCTATGTGCTCCCAGGCTAGTGGTTTAGACCCTGGGAGCTCTGGTTGGTTGGTATTGTTGCTTTTCCCATGGGGCCACAAACCCCTTCAGCTCCTTCAGTCTTCTCTCTAACTTCTCCATTGAGAAACCCATGATCAGCTCAATTGTTAGCTGTGAGCATCTGCCTCTGTATATGTCAGGCTCTGGCAGACCTCTAAGAAGACAGCTATATCAGGCTCCTGTGTGCATGCACTTCCTGGCATCCACATCAGCTTCTGCCTTGGTGACTGCACATGGGATGGATACACAGGTGGAACAGTCTCCAGATGGCCCCTCCTTCAGTTTCTGTCCCACACTTTGTTTCCATATTTGCTCCCATGAGTATTTTGTTCTCCTTCTAAGAAGGACCGAAGAACCCACACTTTGGTCTTCTTCATGAGCTCCATGTGGTCTGTGAGTTGCATTTTGGGTATTGCAAGCTTTGGGGCTAATATCCACTTATCAGTGAGCGCATACCAAGGGTGTTCTTTTTTGATTGAGTTACCTAACTCAGGATGATATTTACTAGTTCCATCCATTTGACTAAGAATTTCATGAATTCGTTGTTTTTAATAGCTGAGTAATACTTCTTTGTGTAAATGTACCACATTTTCTGTATCCATTCCTCTGTTGAAGGACATCTGGGTTCTTTCCAGCTTCTGGCTATTATAAATAAGGCTGCTATGAACATAGTAGAGCATGTGTCCTTATTATATGTTCGAGCATCTTCTGGGTATATGCCTAGGAGTGGTATAGCTGGGTCCTCAGGTAATGCTACGTCCAATTTTCTGAGGAACCACCAAACTGATTTCCAGAGTGGTTGTATCAGCTTGCAATCGCACAAAAAAATGGAGGAGTGTTCTTCTCTCTCCACATCCTTACCAGCATCTGCTATCACCTGAGTTTTTGATCTTAGCCATTCTGACTGGTGTGAGGTGGAATCTCAGGGTTCTTTTGATTTGCAATTCCCAGATGACTAAGGATATTGAACATTTCTTTAGGTGCTTCTCAGCCATTTGAGTTTCCTCAGTTGAGAATTCTTTGTTTAGCTTTGTACCCCCATTTTAATAGGGTTATTTGGTTGTCTGAAGTCTAATTTATTCAGTTCTTTGTATATATTGTATATAAGCCAAGATTGGCAGGATTGGTATATATATCCAATATTATATATTGGATATAAGCCATGTTGAATGTAGGATTGGTAAAGATCTTCTCCCAATCTGTTGGTTGCCGTTTTGTCGTTTTGACAGTGTCCTTTGCTTTGCAAGAGGTCCCATTTGTCAATTCTTATCTTAGAGCGTAAGTCATTGGTGTTCTGTTCAGGAACTTTTCCCCTGTGCCCAAGTATTCAAGATTCTTCCCCACCTCCTCTTCTATTAGTTTCAGTGTATCTAGTTTTATGTGAAGGTCCTTTATCCACTTGGACTTGAGCTTTGTACAAGGAGATAAGAATGGATCGATTTGCATTCTTCTACATGTTGTCCTCCAGTTGAACCAGCACCATTTGTTGAAAATGCTGTCCTTTTTCCACTGGATGGTTTTAGCTCATTTGTCAAAGATCAAGTGACCATAGATGGGTGGGTTCATTTCTGGGTCTTTAATTTTATTCCATTGATCTTCCTGCCCGTCTCAGTACCAATGCCATGCAGTTGTTATCTCTATTTCTCTGTAATACAGCTTTAGGTCAGGGATAGTGATTTCCCCAGAAGTTTTTTTATTGCTGAGAATAGTTCTCGCTATCCTGGGTTTTTTGTTATTTCAGATGAATTTGCAAATTGCTCTTTCTATCTCTATGAAGAATTTAATTGGAATTTTGATAGGGATTGCATTGAATCTGTCGATTGCTTTCTGAAAGATTTTTACTATATTGATCCTGCCAATCCATGAGCATGAGATACCTTTCTATCTTCTGAGATCTTTGATTTCTTTCTTCAGAGACTTGAAGTTCTTGTCATAGTTCTTGTCAAGACTTGCTTGATTAGACTCACATCAAGGTATTTTATATTATTTGTGACTATTGTGAAGGGTATCATTTCCTTAATTTCTTTCTCAGCCTGTTTATTCTTCAAGTAGAGAAAGGCTACTGATTTGTTTGAATTAATTTTATATCCAGCCACTTTGCTGAAGTTGTTTATCAAGTATAGGAGCTCCCTGGTGGAAGTTTTGGGGTCACTTAAGTATACTATCATATCATCTGCAAATAGTGATATTTTGACTTCTTCCTTTCCTATTTGTATCCCTTTGACTTCCTTTTGTTGTCTAATTGCTCTGGCTAGGATGTCCAGTACTATATTGAATAGGTAGGGAGAGAGTAGGCAGCCTTGTCTAGTCCCTGATTTTAGTGGTATTGATTCAAGTTTCTCCTCATTTAGTTTGATGTTGGCTACTGGCTTGCTGTATATTGCTTTTACTGTGTTTAGGTATGGGCCTTCAATTCCTGGTTTTTCCAGGACTTTTACCATGAAGGAATGTTAGATTTTGTCAAATGCTTTCTCAGCATCTAGTGAGATGATCATGTGGGTTTTTTTTCTTTGAGTTTGTTTATACAGTGGATTATGTTGATAGATTTCCGTATATTGAGCCATCCCTGAATTACTGGAATAAAGCGTACTTGATCATGATGTGTTCTTGGAATTGGTGTGCAAGAATTTTATTGAGTATTTTTGCATTGATATTCATAAGGGAGATTGGTCTGAAGTTCTCTTTCCTTGTTGGGTCTTTGTGTTGTTTAGGTATGAACGTAATTGTAGCTTCATAGAATGAATTGGATAGTGTACCTTCTGTTTCTATTTTGTGAAATAGTTTGAAGAGAATTGGTATTAGGTCTTCCTTTAAGGTCTGATAGAACTCTGTACTAAAACCATCTGGTCCTGGGCTTTTTTTGGTGGGGAGACTTTAATGAGTGCTGCTATTTCTTTAGGGGTTATGGGACTGTTTAGATGGTTTATCTGCTCCTGATTTAACTTTGGTACTTGCTATCTGTCTAGAAAATTGTCCATTTCGTCCAGATTTTCCAGTTTTGTTGAGTATAGGCCTTTGTAGTAGTATCTGATGATTTTTTTTGCACTTTCTCAGTTTCTATTGTTATGTCTTCCTTTTCAGTTCTGATTTTATTAATTTGAATACTGTCTCTGTGCCCTCTGCTTAGTCTGGCTAAGGGTTTATCTATCTTGTTGATTTTCTCAAAGAACCAACTACTTGTTTTGTTGATGCTTTGTATAGTTCTTTTTTATTCTACTTGGTTGATTTCAGCCCTGAGTTTGATTATTTCCTGCTATCTACTCCTCTTAGATGTATTTGCTTCTTTTTGTTCTAGAGCTTTCAGGTGTGCTGTCAAGTTGCTAGTGTATGCTCTCTCCAGTTTCTTTTTATAGGCACTTAGAGCTATGAATTTTCCTCTTAGCACTGCTTTCATTGTGTCCCATAAGTTTTGGTATGAAGAGCCTACATTTTCATTAAATTTGAAAGTCTTTCTTTATTTCTTCCTTGACCAAGTTATCATTGAGTAGAGCATTGTTCAGTTTCCATGTGTATGTGGGTTTTCCATTGTTTTTGTTATTATTAAAGACCAGCCTTAGTCCATGGTGATCTGATAGGATGCAAGGGATTATTTTAATTTTTTTATATCTGTTGAGACCTGTTTTGTGACCTATTATATGGTCTATTTTGGAGAAGGTACCATGAGGTGCTGAGAAAAAGGTATATCCTTTTGTTTTATGGTGAAATGTTCTATAGCTACCTATTAAATCCATTTGGTTCATAACTTCTGTTAGTTTCACTATGTCTCTGTTTAGTTTCTGTTTCCATGATCTGTCCATTGCTAAGAGTGTGGTGTTGAAGTCTCCCACTATTATTGTCTGAGGTGCAATTTGTGCTTTGAGCTTTAGTAAGGTTCTTTTATGAATGTGGGTACCCTTGCATTTGGCACATAGATATTCAGAATTGAGAGTTTATCTTGGTTGATTTTTCCTTTGACCAGTATGAAGTGTCCTTCCTTATCTTTTTTGATAATTTTTGGTTGAAAGTTGATTTTATTCAATATTAGAATGGCTACTCCAGCTTGTTTCTTGGGACCATTTGCTTAGAAAATTGTTTTCCATCCTTTTACTCTGAGGTAGTGTCTGTCTTTGTCACTGAGGTGCATTTCCACATGCAGCAAAATTCTGGGTCCTGTTTAGGTATCTAGTCTGTTAGTCTATGTCTTTTTATTGGGGAATTGAGTTCATTGATGTTAAGAGATATTAAGGAAGAATCATTGTTGCTTCCTGTTATTTTTGTTATTAGGTGGAATTATGTTTGTATAGCTATCTTCTTTGGGGTTTGTTGGAAGATTACTTTCTTGCTTTTTCTTGGTTCTAGTTTCCCTCCTTGTGTTGGAGTTTTCCATCTATTATCCTTTGTAGGGCTGGATTTGTGGAAAGATATTGTGTAAACTTGGTTTTGTCATGTAATATCTTGGTTTCTCCATCTATAGTGATTGAGAGTTTTGCTGGGCTGATATTTGTGTTCTCTTAGGGTCTATATGATATCAGTCCAAAATCTTCTGGCTTTTATAGTCTCTGGTGTGATTCTTTTAGGTCTGCCTTTATATGTTACTTGACCTTCTTCCCTTACAGCTTTTAATAATTTTTCTTTGTTTTGTGCATTTGATGTTTTGATTATTATGTGATGGGTGAATTTCTTTTCTGGTCTAATCTATTTGGAGTTCTGTAGGCTTCTTTTATGTTCATGGGCATCTCTTTCTTTAGTAAAGTTTTTCTCTATAATTTTGTTGAAGATATTTACTGGCCCTTTAAGTTGGGAATCTTCACTCTCATCTATACCTATTATCCTTAGGTTTGGTCTTCTCATTGTGTCCTGGATTTCCTAGATGTTTGGGTTAGGAGCTTTTTGCATTTTGCATTTTCTTTGACAGTTGTGTCAATGTTTTCCATGGTATCTTCTGCACATGTGATTCTCTTACCTATCTTTTGTATTCTGTTGGTGATGCTTGCAGCTTTGGCTCCTGATCTTTTTTCCTAGTTTTTCTATCTCCAGGGTAGTCTTCCTTTGGGATTTCTTTATTGTTTCTACTTCCATTTTTAGATCCTGGATGGTTTTGTTTAATTCCTTCACCTGTTTTGTTGAGTTTTCTTGCAATTCTTTAAGGGATTTTTGTGTTTCCTCTTTAAGGGCTTCTACCTGTTTAACCTGTGTTCTCCTGTATTTTTTTAAGTGAGTTATTTATGTCCTTCTTAAAGTCCTCTATCATCATCATGAGAAGTGATTTTAAATCTGAATCCTGCATTTCCGATGTGATGGGGTGTCCAGGACTTGCTATGGTGGGAGAACTGGGTTCTGATGATGCCAGGTAACCTTGGTTTCCGTTGCTTATGTACTCAAACTTGCCTTTTGCCATCTAGTTATCTCTAGTGCTATCTGCACTCACTGTCTCTGACTGGAGCCTGTCTCTCCTGTTATCTTGCTTGTATCAGAACTCCTCAGAGTCCAGCTGTATCTGGGATCCTGGGATCCTGACCTCTTAGGTAGAAGAGCTCCTGAGACTCAGGCTGCCTCTGGGATCCTGAAATCCTATGATCATGGTGTGCTAGAGCTGCTGAGAATCCAGCTTGCTCAACTGCTCTGAGTGCAGAGAATTCTCTGCTGCCCTGAGAACAGTGGTTCCTCTGCTGCTCTGAGTGCAGTGGTTCCTCTGCTGCTCTGAGTGCAGTGGTTCCTCTAGGATGGGTCAGGATATGGTGTCTTCAGGGGAGCAGACCATCTAGGAGTCTGCCCCAGCAGAAAGGACCAAGTGAGGGATGGAAGGGGAGTGGTATTCTGGAAGGCAGGGTTTGTGTAAGTGATGGGTCCTGAGTGCCCCAGGCTCCCAGCTGCAGCTCTTGGACCTAGAGTTGTGGGGGTGGGATTCTTACCCACTGCTCTGAGTACAATGTCTCCTCTAGGATGGGTCAGGATGTGGTGTCTTCACAGGAGCAGACCAGCTAGGAGCATATTGCAGTCTTATAGAACCCGTTGAACTCAGACATTCACAATTGGCAGCTATCTACCACAGTTTGCATATAGAGGTATAGTCTGTCATGATGGTAGAGGTGTGTGGGAGGTCATGTTGACCACATCTTTAGCATTACCCTACTCATTCTCTGAGCTTAATTTATAACCTCCACTGATATCATCAGATATATTTAATGCTAATGGTTCCTGAAAGGAGAGCCCAGGAGAGGTGAGCCCAGCTCCCTTTCTTCCTGTCAAGCTGGTGAGCAATGCAGGAATGCATATCCATGAAAACATTTAGCAGTGGCTGCCCCTTCTGATGTTTGCACAGAGGAGTTAGACTTGAATTGTGTTTATGTTTGCCCAACACAAACACCTCCTTTAGGAAACTATTTAGAGAAGGCAAATATGAAATGTAAAGCAACAGAGATTGAGACGAGGATACGGTGTATTTTCAGCCAACCTCAAGAGTGAAATAAGATAATGAATTCACTAACAATCACAGGAAGATGGAAACGTCCTGACAGATTGAGCGAGAGAGCTTTGGGATCATTGCCACAGGAGTTACCCTGTGTGTTGCAGCTTACCTGGAACTAGGGTGTTCTCTCCCACAGCTCTGTGGGTTGGAGGTCTGGGGTGGGTTTATAGAACCACACCCAGCTACTGGTAGAAAAATTTTACCCCATATCTCTGTCCTGGCACTGCTCTGTCCATGAAGCCAGGAATAGGTCTGTTCTGGAAGCAGGTTTTCTGTGGTGAGGGCTCAGGAGGTTTGACTGATATCCCAGATTCTTTTTATGAAGGTTTTTTTTTTCCTGTCATACCTAAAGAACTCCTTTGGCCACTTAAGGAAATAGCCCAAAGTCCTAGTCATTACTAGATGGATATTTAGGGGTCATGATGCTGCTGACTCTGGCCTCAGCATCTTCTGAGGCTTGACTAGCATTGAGTGTAGAGTTTTGGGCTTAACTGAAGCTAACCAGTGTGAGTATGCATATGTGTATGTGGTGTGTGTGTCTATGTTTGTGTGTGTGTATGTGGTATTTGTATGTTTGTGTGATATGTTTGTGTGTGCATGTGCATGTATGGTGTACATAGCTCAAACTAGGTATATAGTGGCCAAGCTTGTCTCCTGTTATCAGGAAGCAGCTGTTTCCAACATGATTCTTTTCTTGTGACTTTGTGGAAGAGCAAAATCAGTCATTTCAAGAAGACCTTGGCCCTTGAACAAAGTAACTTTGTTAGAATTTTGATTGCTGTTGCTGTTGCACTCACTCCCATGAGAATGTGACCCTAACCAAAAGCAGGAAATCCGGAACAGTTTTAATTATTCTAAAGCTCTTTGCTTGTGTGCTGATTTGCTAATCTGTTTAAGTTTTTGTTGTTTTCAGACATGAATTTGCTGTGCAGACTAAGGCTTAGCTGCCTCTTCCATCTTTTGTCTACTCCCAGGCATGCATAGACAGCATGTAGAGCAAAAATCAGCAGAGACTCTTCTGTAATGAGCTAGTCACTGACTATACTGCATGCAATCTCTCTTCAGGTTTCCTAGCCTCCTCTTGGGCCTGCCCCATGACTGACCACAGCAAAAAAGTGCTCAGACTCCTCATGCTCCAGCAAGAGTCTGAATACACCCTGAGTGCTGTGGTTAGAACACCCTCCAGTTAAAGGTACTGCAGCCTTCTTGTCTCGGGCCTAGCATTCCTTATCCCTCATCACCTCTTGTCACTGTGCTGCCTTAGCCCTTCTCTGCCCATCCCCTGGCTGAGTCCTCCCTCCCACTGTTGGCTCCGTTCTATATCCACATAAAACTCATACAATTTTCCCCAAATGTAGGAATGTGTAATTTCTGGACAGAGCCCTGTGGAGCTTCCTTGTCTTCTCCTAGACTACTAACCTCCAGCCTCTCCCTGGATGCCGGCCCAGCACTATCTGTCCCAGTGGCCTCTGTCTGTCCAGTATTTGATCTGAATGAATCCTGGAGCTTCTTTTCTTAGCACCAGGTGACCTGGCTCTCTTGACTCCGTCGCCCCGCTTCCCCATACATCAGAATTGTATTCATAAGTAATATCATCTCACCAACATAAGACTAGCCTAGGAGCCAAGCACCAGAAAATGAATGACTACATTTAAAGGGAGTGAGAGGACCATCTGGGGAGGAAAGTCTGTGAATCACCTCCTTTCTGACCTCCCCCCACCTGCAAGCCTTCTCAGTGAGCACAGGTAGCAGTGCTCCGTGAATAGCGTGAAGCTGAGTTCAGTTATCCTTCGAAGACCCATTACAGGAAGATGCCATTGTCATTTACATGAGAAGTTAAAGCCTGATAACAGGAATTCCTGAGAGGCACTTGATCCAGAGCGGGGCAATCTGAGAACTTAAGAGTTCCTTTCAGATGCCAAGGATGGACGAAGGACATTTGATCAAGTAGCTTGATGTGGCAGTTAGATGAAAACAGGTGGCAGGAATCAGACTGTGGAAAGGCAGGACAGCTTGTCACCAACAGTCTTTAGGGAAATAGGGACGCTCATCTGCCTTTTACCACTAGCATAGGACACTCACAAGTTTTCAAGGTTGGCAGGATGCTCTCAGCTGTGTCCTAGTGACCAGCCTAAAAGAGCACTGGAGTCTGTACCATCTCAAACAGGTTCTTCAGGCTCTTACCCAACCCTGGGCACAGATCAGTCAAGAAAAGGCACACTGGGCTGCCCTCATCCTCAAATACCTCATTAGGGTACCTCTGCAGTTGGAGACCCCTAGAAGACACATTCAGACAAGAAGTGTGGGAAGATGCCATGCTAGAAGCAGAAAAGTAGGTGACCAGTGGCCTCTGTAGCCTGAATGAGGACAGTGTGCCTGCTGTGTTTGAAAATAAGCTGATTTCCCTTTCAGTGTCTTCCCTCTATTTCCTAGTTGCACAAAATTTACCTCCTTCTAAGAGAAAACAGGGTGTTTTCAGTGGGGCATGTTTTCCCTTAGAGCAGACACTTACTGAATTGAAGAACCCCTTATGCTGTGGGTTCTTCATTCCTAGGGAGCACAATGCAGGCTGAAACCAAACAGTACAATGTGAGCCCAAGCTCACACCTGAGCTGGGAAATCGGCCTATGACCCTTGACCCTTACTCTTCTCTGCTGAATACAAACATGAAATCATTCTTGAGCTATTTAAATGTTCTCATCTGAGTGATGTCGCATATAGTCAAGTCACAAAAGCACAGGTATGTTAGGGACTCTGCTGCTGGCTGCCTTATCATGCATGTGTCTATGAGAGTGTGGGATGACAGCACTGTGCCTAATTGTTACTCGAGGACACCAGAAGGTGCTGCAAGGACTTCTGAGGACACAGCGCTCACAACATGATAGTTGCTGTGAAATCAAACATGTTCCGAGTAATATCAGTCTGCATTTACACAGGAGCAAATTGCACCTTAGGAAAGAATGTTTGTTGTAAGTGGAGATTTAGTTCTCAGAGCCAAGCCATGACCGTACAGCAGCTTTGCTTATCCAACGGGCTTTACCTTCATGAGCATGTGTGTAGACAAAAATGAAGTGACATCATGTGGCAGGTGTGCAATACTCCATTCCTCTGTATAGCCATGGTGCTCTACTTCCAGCACAGGAGGGCTCAGAATTGTGATTTGCTATCATAGCTAATATTATCTCTCCAGGAGAAAGATTTCTAACACTGAAGATCAGATTTATGTACATACTTTGTGTCCCATACCCTTCCTGGAACATCCTGTTTCCGGATTGTTGCTGAAGTTCAAAATTTATCTTTATATTGAGTATAGTCCCTTTGGCGGGTGTATGTAAAGAAGACAGATCAAGCAAGAGTCTTAAGCAATGATTGCATCATAAGGACTCTGCTCTAATTGATAGGTCATTTCATGGATTAATACACTGACAGGTTAGCAGGTTTATGAATTATATAGAATTGTGTCTGTTGGGAGAATTACATACTGTCTCAATGTCTTGTGTGCTATTATGGGACTCTGTGGTATCCGTGTTACTGAGATAACATTCATCCCTTGATAAGAAGATCTCCAAACCATGAGCTGAATGAACTTTATGGATTGAGGAGCTGGTTCTGTCTGGAAAGTGCCTACAATGAAGCATGAGGACCCAAGTTAGATATATAGAACCCACATTAAAACAAAGCTACATGTGGTTATTTACTTATGATCTAGCCCTGGGGAGACAAAGTCAAGAAGATGCTTGGGGCTCCATGACAGCAAGCCTAGACTGCTTGGTAAGTTCCAGGCCAGTGAAACCCTGTCGCCAAAGAGGGTTGATAGAACCTGAGGAGTGTTAGCTGAAGTTGTCCTCTGGCCTCGCTACACACATGCACATGAATCCTTACACGTGAATCTATATGCATATGCACACATAAACAGAAAATAAATGCATAAACTTTTCTTTATTAGTTACTCAATCTGTAGCATTTAGCCTAGACAATGGAAAATGCACTGCAGCAATTACCTAAGTATAATGAATACGATTATAACAGGTGCATGCATGGGAATCGTGGATCCCCAACTTACCCACTGCTCTAGACATAGTCTCAGGAAGTTTCCTCCATACCCCATACTGGGCACAATAAAGGAGCCTGGGATCCTCTTTTGCAAAGATATAAGTTTGGTTCTATTAAAAATCGACAACTACATAGTTTTGGTATACCTGAATTATATTCAAATATTTAAAAAATCCCATTTTTCATTGAAAATCACTATAGCCCAATATACTTCTATATGTGTCTTCTCTGGCAATCCTTTGGGATGAAACTGTCTCCAATTGATTCTTCATTCATCTGCATAAGTGAGCTTATTTACTCTTTAAGTTGGAAATGGTGTTTGAGAGGGATGCACACTTTGAAATCAGAAATGGATCAGCATTCTTAGAATGTTCAGCATCAAGCTGGCTCAGTGCCTCTGATTTTGATTAAGGTTTTCTTCTCAGCCATAAGCAATGTGGCAGTTTATATGACAGTTCCCTCCATAGACTTAGGTGGTTGAGTCTCGGTTGACAGTGCTCTTTGTGAGCCCCCATTGGAAAGTATATCACTAGGAGCAGAGTTTGAAGTGTCAATGCTGCCCATCATTCCTAATTCCCCCTTCTCTACTTTTTGCTTGAAGTTCAAGAAGTGAGCTCTCAACTCTCTTTTCCAACTACCATGCTGGCCCTATGTGCTCGGCCATCATGGATTCTATCCCTCTGGAGCCATAAGCCTAAATAAACTTTCCTGCCTCTAAGTTGCCTTGAGTATGCTGTTATCACAGCACCAGACAAGTTGCTAGTACACCAACAAGAGAATCTACCTGTTTGTATCTTATGATTCCTTCTCTTTCTAGTATACTCCCTCTGAAGCATTTCTACTTAGCCCTGTTCCTCAGTCCTTGCTTCAAGAGTATTGGTCTCTTCATTTTTAATGCCACTGACAGAGCCAGAATGGAGTTCTGCATTACCCATGCACAAAATGTTCTTTGTTGAAGCCATATGAGTTCCCCCTTGTACATTATGGCATCCTGTGATAACAGGCAAGCACATATATTATCTATGTTAAGTTCAAAGCATCCTCAGGAGGCACAGAATATATGCATGGAGACAAAAGCAGGTATAGAGGTCATCTTCTAAGCCAATAAGCAGCACTCACTCTGGAGCCCACATTCTCAGGAAGGAAGGCAGGACAGTTTCTGAGTGTCTCAAGCTACTGAGATCCTGATTTGCCAAGGAGGGACACATTTGTACCTGTATCCCCTTTGCCACTGCTTTATCCTGAAGTTCTTTGGCTACTGTCTTGGATCAGGCTCTGTCCACTGTGATTTGCCTGTGCCCATCAGTATCGATGAACAATGTCTAGGAACTATACGCTATATTCTTTTCTTGTTCACTCTACACTGAATTTCAGTGGTCCACGTCACACATCTGAGAACAAGGATTCCTGAAGAAGAGCCAAACATCATTCTGTGGAGCTCTCAGGATCAAAGTCAGACCCACAAACTGTGTTTTCTATAGATACTTCTATCAGGATGTCACTGGGTCTTCTATTCTGTCCTATGATCTAGCAGGCTAGACTCATCACACTTTGAGTATAGTAGTCTTTCCCATTTGTCCAGGCCCCTGGTGGGCTTCCTGACAACTTTACAATGCTACGGGACATCATGTGTGGCTTCCCCACTCCAGGTACCAACAGCTACTGTGTATTGAGGTCAGTCTAGGGTAGTGTCATTATATGGTGGCTCAGTGGTTAAATCCAGAATATATCATGACCTGAGATGATGAAGACTCTTACCTAGTGTTGTTCCTGACACATTAGCTTTCTGAATATTATCCAAAAGCTGTTGGAGCCTATATTGGATTAGAGCTGGCAAAATATTTCTCTAAAGCACATCATAGCTTAATTTAATTGGATTACTGGTGGTACTGTTTTTATTTCTGCAACTTTTCAGGGTTTAATCCAATCCTTCAATTAACATTTCCTTCTCCAGAAGAGCCTGCCAAATTAGCTTTTATTAATTGTCTTCATCTTGAAGCTTTTGGTCTCCATGTTTTAGCAGTCTCATTCTAGTGGATGGTGTAGGGAGAGATGACAATTGACCTGGTAATGTTTCTAACAGTAGAGTCCAGATGGCTTTCCAGAACACAGGTTCAAGGTAACCAGCATCCTGTTTTCTTTGTCACTGGAAGCCCAGATCTTCAAGGCATGCTCTCACAAATCAAGTACTTCCAAACTTTACAAAACAACCTAAAAACAGGCTGCATTTTCATTTGTAATACACTTCAAACTACTATATTTTACAGTTTATTTGTATATCTTTATAAAATGTCATGTATTCTCTGAATAAAATAAAGGAAAATTGGTTTACTTTTAAATTTTACCTAAAATGATAGCTTTACAGAACAGGTAAGATATTATCTCTGACAACTCTCACTTGCATCAAGTTGGCAACAGATAAACTAGGACAACCAAGTTCAAAGAAAATATGTCAACAAATAGCCTTTATTAGTGCTATTGTCCTTCCTTAGTCCCTTCCTCATGAGCCTGTTTACTGGATTCTCTTCCTACCCAGAGCCAGGGGCTTCAGAATATAAATGAGCCTTGGGGAAACCACAGATGCCATGCTTCCAGTGGATGTACTCACTGCCCCATACTCAAACTGTTAGGATCCACAGACATGGGTCATAGAAGAAATATGGGAAACCACACTTGGGATAAGAGAATATTGAAGCCACTGCCATGAGCCTGTGGCCTCAGGCAGTAGGACAGAAGCAAGTAGCTCTGGACTGAGCAATCACTGTGGGATGGGAAATTGAAGCAATACTGTTGATTGGGAAGCTAAATGAGAACACTATTAATAGCACCATTCTCACAGACATCACTTGCAATGCTCAACAGAATGCCCAAGGACACAATGAGCAAGACCATATATATACACATAGTACCAACTATTCTGTTGAGCCTCTATGGCTGGGCTGAAATGTCTATGAAGTGAAGAAAGGTCTGCCTGAGGGTGTATGGGGCATCAGGTGTTGTTTTCTTTGCTGGGATTTTGCAGTTACCTCAGTGAAAAAAAGAAATGGTCCTGAGAGTTTCATTTCAGTAGCACTGTATTGCTCATCCTGTCTCCAAGTACTGCCTTGAGATGTACAGCCTTGTAGAAGGACACCAGGCCTGGGCCCTGGCTTCACTACACACAAGCTTAACTGTGACCAATTTTTTGATGATGTCTTTGCCTCTGTTTACTTATCTATAAAATGGAACCAAGAGAATTAATCCCTGAGGGTTGTTTCACTTTTGGTAAGTAGTCGATAACTACAAAGTTTAAGACAATGTCTGGAGTGTGTAGATGGGTGATGTTTAAGATTATAGCAAGGTGCAGAGTCCTCCTGCCTCTGTGCTTGCAAGCAAATTGGAATGAAGTACTACTTTTAAAATGGAGTATCTCAAAACAAGGCACAGATCCCCTCTAAGAAGATAGCAAAACAAAGCAAACAAACAAACAAAAACCACACTGGTTTACACAATTAGAATAACTTAGAGCCCAGCCTGATTGCAACAGCTTTTATAATCTTATGAAAGTGTCTTGGGTCAGAGTAGTATTAGCACCTCAACATTACATCTCCTGAGGAGAAACACGAGATGACTTTTAAAGATTTAAGTGTATGACATTTTAAATTCCTTGGTTAAATATTTTATTTTAAATTCTTTATTCATTGGTTAGTATTTTGTTACTTGACTATTCTAATTCTTGTATTTTATTTTTTGTGATGCAATTAAAAATGAGATTAATGCTTTTTCAAGGCTGTTCGTGATTGGCATGTAGAAGCATAATTGGCTTTCACTGATTACTTTCTATGCATGAAAACTGTTCAATTTTGTTGATTTTTTAAAGATTTTCTGCATAAAAGTTCATGCCATTTATGAACAAAGATGAGTTTATGTTTTTTTCTATTTCCAGTTTGTGTGCCTTTCGTGTCTTTCAGAGACACAAAACCTCCCAGCCTCTCACCACTGATGTTACATGCAGCCCTTCTTAGATGTGGCTGTTTCATTATGTATATGTGTATCAGTATTCTCTTTGCCTGAATCATAGGATGGTTTTGGATTGTGCCAGCACCTTTCTTAGGTAAACTGAAATGATAGTTTCTTCCCTCCTTTTTAATATACTTCAGGGCATTGATTGAGTTTCTGATGTGACACTATCTTTTTTAACAGAGATAAATACCACTTTGTCGCAGTATGTAATGGTTGGAATGCATTGTTGAAGTCAGGCTGTTCTTGTTTGTGGTGAACTTGGACAACTGTATCCATTAAAGACACTGATCTTTATTCTTCTCATGGAGAGGTTTTGGCTTTGGCACCAAGATCATGCAGATCTCAGAGGACAAGTCTGGAAACACCAATTTTTAAGTTTTTAAGAGATTTTCATTCTTTTTTAGATGTTTGGTAGCATTTACCAGTGGAGCAGAGTGGTTAGACGGTTGTGTGTCTCATAGGAATACATCCATTTCATTTATCTAATTTATTTGTGCAAAATTGTTAGCATTTTCTTGTAATACTTTTATTTCTGCAAAATTAGTAACTATCTCCTGTTTGATTTCTGACTAACTATTTGTGTCTTCTTTGTATCTCATCAATACAGCTAAGTTTTGGGGCTTTCTTTTAAAAAAAATTCCTTTTTCAAGGTCTTGAGTCTACAAATGTTCTATGTTGTTTTTCTATTTTCTCCTTTATTTACATTTCTTTTGACCTTGCTTATCTTTTTCCCTTTTTTAAGATTTCTATTCTACTTGTTTTCTTCTTTTTCTAGTTCACGACAGCATAATGTTGGGTTGCTATCTGTAGTCTTCATTTAATGTCCACGTCTATCACTATAAACCTTCCATTTAGACGGTGTTCACTTCATTTAGGATCACAACATACTTTCTAGGGGAGCACTTTACAATCTAGAAGGGATGTGACCATTTATGATTGCAGCTCTAATCTCTAGTGGTGTGTAACAGGATTAGGAACCAGCCCTAGAACAAGGACAGTGAGCACCTTCCTTTGCTTTGACAAGCTGTGCACCTTAAAATGTAATTAAGATACCTGCCACCTAGGTAACTGAGCGGATAGGATCTGCAGAATTTAGCATAGTTCTTCTACTATAACTTGAAAGTGGATAGCGTGAGCCAGAGTTTGATGGCTGCTTGTGTCTGCGCTGCCCTGAGAAGGGCTTCTGCAGCAGCTGCCTTTCAATCTCTTCCCTGCCCTGGTGTCTGCAAACAGCCCCAGGCTTCCTGCTCCTCTCAATGAAAAGAATTGCTTCCTCAGCTTCTTTGTTACTTATCAGCCTCCATTTAAACATTCTTCCATGTTCTCTATGATATTTCAAAAGCTAATATCCATGCCTTTGTTTATTTAATGGTACCAGAGTATGAATATTTTTTAATATGTGAAAATGAACCCAAATGTGCTATTTAAAACTACATTTTAGCACAGTCTGATTTAGTTCACAACCCAGCATCGTACAAAGAGCTATTTTAATCTTTAATTATCTTGATTTTCCTGCTACTACCACACATGTAATTTTCTGGAGTGGCATTTGGAGATGAAAGCATAGGTAGGTATTCAGAACCTTTCTGATTGTGCCTTCCCAGGGCCTGGGAGTCTTGATTGGCAACAGGCACACTGTGCCGAAAGAAGCTAGCAGAAGAAGCCTGCAGCTCTCCACAGTGAGCAGCGCAAGGTCTGCAGTTCTCATAGCGCTCAGCTTGAGCCTCAGTTTCTCCATGATGCAGTATCTGTGGAAAATCACCCATTCACTGGGTCCTCCACAGCCTTAATAAGTAGTCCATACTTAGTAAGGACATGGGCCAGCTCCAAACCCAATCTCTGCATTTTCTGGTAAAAACAGGGTCTGTCTTATCATACTGAAGGTGACAGGTTCTCTGTACATCGTTCACTGTAGCTAATAAGTAAGGTATATGTCTGAGATATGGAAAGGAGAAAGGATTCATTCACCTCTCAGGGACAAGCAGAAGAAGTTGGGATGGTCCCTGAATATAGCTCGGACAGAAGCATGCAGAGCCCGCTGGCTCCAGAGCCCACCCGGATGCATTATGCTTTCCTGTGCTTCTGCGTAGACTTGCAGTAGACAGAACCACTGTGGCCACTGCAAAGGAGGGAAAGCCTAGCCATGTGCTTGCTCCCTCTTCTAGAAAGAACTGCACATGGAAGGAGCCAAGGGATTGTCACAGAAAACCGACACTGGAATTTCAATAGCAGTAGATTGTTTTTAAATGGTTTTATTAAATCATTACATCACGTTGTAACCAAAAACTAAAATTTTTGGAAAGATTCCTATGAAGCTATTACCTCTAAAGAGTAGCATAGGGCCTCTTTCTGTTCCCACTAAGTGGAATAAAACCCTAGATGTTACAAAAAAATATATAGTATAAAACCTAGGCTAAAACCCTAGATATTACACATAATATATAGGGTAACTCTGAGAGTAGAAAAATGGGAAACCAGTGGTAATTTCTGTGTCACTACCACAGAACACCTGGCAGAGCCATGGAAGGGAAATGTTCTTTACCTCTTGGTTTCAGGGAGTTCAGTTAAAGATCGCTTCTTCATGTCCTGTCATGAGACAGAATATCATGATTTGGGGTGGGGGTGTCTGTAGACAAAGCTGCTTAGCTTGTAGCAGTCACAAAGCAGAGAGAGGGACAGGAAGTGACAGGAACAAAATATCCTCCAAAGAGTCACCTCTAGTGATCAGCTAGGTCCCACCTCTTGAAGTTTCTATACCCTCCCAAAATAGGGTCACCAGCTAAGGACCAACTACTAAATGTATCCACCTATTTCAGGAACAGTTACATCCGAACCATGGCAGAAACAGACTAGCCAGAGGCCTTGGGACAGAAAGAAACAAGTGACTGATTCCTGAGTTTCTTTCTGCCTCATTTTCTCAGATTTAGAACTGAAGAAGCTATGAGCAGAAAACCCAGGAACTGCCAACAGGCAGGCTCAGAAGAGCCTTAAGCTAAAGGTGCAGCCTAGTAAACAGAAGTCATCTGCATAGCAACTAGTCAATGTAAAACAGCTACAACAGTCTTACTGGTCTAAGAGTTTGGTAACCAGAAACCTTCGGCTCAATATCTGAGAGTGCAGGAGAACGTGCCATGCAGAATCAAAGAATCAGGTTTTGTAGTACTAGCGAATAGGAAGAGCCTGGCTTTACCAGGCTCAGAAATTCATTCTTCATTATTATTAATATTACTACTTTTTAAAAGTAAATTGCAAAGTGAGAGATAAGCCAGGTTGTTTTGCAAACCCTGGCTCCCGGCATATGATGGGTATTGCCTGCTTACTAAAATTTCATGGTTCACAGGGTTTTCAAGCCCTGAGCCTGTTTTATGGTTCTGGCTTTGAGGTAGAGAATTTTCTTGAGCCAGGATTTCCACCTTTGCCAGCTATGGGCAAGCCCAAACATCCTTCCCAGCAGACAAGTAGATGGTCAGGATTTTTGTCTTCATCAAGGGCAAACAAAGAATCAAGAGGATCCATAGAAGGCAAGAGGGGGATGGGTGTCTAGCACACCTGACATTCTCTCTCTCCCCTGTTGAAACAATATCAAGGAATTGGTTTAAACAGAACATTTGCCTAAGATCAGACGTCTTATAAGACAAAACTCCCCAGACTGCAAAAGAAAACCACCTGTCGTGCCAAGACCTAGGAACATCTCAGAGACTTGCTAGACAGTCCTCAGGTGCCAACATTGAAATTCAGAAATGTTAAACTGATTTTGGGAAAGATTTGAGGGCAGCTGTGGCTTTAAAATATATGCTTCAAAAAAGCAAGTATGAATATATTCTAACAAATGAAAATATCATGAGCAAAAAGAGATCTAACACAACAGAGGAGAGAAAGAAGAAAATAGAAAATGTAAATGTGGGAATTATTGTGACTGAATTAAAAGCTCAACCAGTGAGGTAAGATAAGGGCAGAGGGAACGACTGGGGCCAAATCTGTGCTGACAAAACTGTCTATATGAGTAACAGAGAGAGTAAGGAAGGCAGATTCAAGAGCAGACTGAGGTGTAATTCCTGTGACCAGAGACCTGAGAGGAGAAAGCAGGAAAGACAAATATACTCAAAGAAATTATGGCTCAAACTTTCAAAGATAGAATCCTGTGCATTTAAGAGGTGAGCAGACTCTAAACAGATATACCAAAAGAAACCCATACCAACAAGACCTGCAGAGAGTAAACCACAGAAAACCAGATACAAATATGAAACTGTCTTGAAACCAGCCCCAAAGAATAGAAGATTACAGAGTAAAATAATTGAGACTATATGAAATTTCTCATAAAAAAAAGAATGATGATGGCAGTCGGAAGGGTACCAATATTTAAGTGCCAGGACAAAAAGCATTGTCTTCCAGATCCCAGAGCTATTGAAAATACCTTTCAAAGATGAAAAATATCTTTCCAGCCATTTCCTAATTAAGGGGGAATGAAGATGAATTGTCCCTGGCAGACATTCCTAAAAGGAGTAGATAGAGAAATTTTCTCTAAACAGAAAAGAAGAAACAAGAGTGGGAACCCAGAGTGTTGGGGAAGAGGTAAGAGAAGGGTAGAGACCATCATGTGTCATGGTTGAAGCAAAAGCTGTACTCAACTGTCCAGTCTGAGTCCAAATGTACATAGTGAAAATGCTTAAACCAAGACCAAGTGAGTGGAGAGGCAAAGCCATGTGGACATAGCGATGCCTCTGTAAGTCTCTCGGGTGAGGACAGCCATGACAAAACTTAAAACCCTTCAGGGAGAGAGAGAGAGAGAGAGAGAGAGAGAGAGAGAGAGAGAGAGAGAGAATATGCTAACATTTTCCTAAGCAACATGGCATTAAGCAGAAAGGAAACAAATAGAAATGGTAGGTAGAAGCATCACAAATCCCATCAATTAAAAGCTGTGTGAACGATTAAACAAACACACAAATAAATAAACAAACATATAAATAAATGACATAGCAAGTACTACCCAATTATATGATGTCTACAGAGAGGCTGCCCCAAATATTACCCTGTGGCTTGGGTCAAAGGAAAGAAAGGGCAGTGGTCATTAAATCAAGTCGACCTCAAAGCAAAAATGCTACAACAGCAAGAATTATGGGAAGATGAGCAGCCAACTTCCTAACCTAGGAGACTTGGCAATGTATGTATGTTCACCAGACACAGAACTGCAAAATATACGAAGTAAGAGCTGATGGAGCTGAAGGAAACAAACCAACAGCAAAGCACAAGAAGCATTTATGGAGCATCCCACGGAACAGTGGCTGACAGGAACTTATTTTGAAGGGTTGTGAGACGTACACCAACATAGACCCTACCCAGACTATGAAGTAATCACAGAAAACTGATAAGAACTGAAACCATTTAAATTTTGTTCTCCAACCAAATTGGAAACAGTCATCAGTAACGGAAAGATGTCAGCAACATACTCAAATACTTAAAAACATTATGTCATTAATGTTTCAGAGAAGTATTAAGCCAAATCACAAAGCTGGCTCTCTGTAAATATCATTAACTTTGACCAGCCTGTACAAAGGCTCGTAAGAAAGAAAAAGAGGAAAGAACATAAATTGTCTGAACCAGGAAAGAAAAAGAGCATGGCAGCATTCTTGTAGACAGGCTCTGTGGAGCACTGAATACGTGAGCACGTGACAAAAATCAAGGACTCCATCAAGGTGATAATTTTCCCCAAGAAAGAAATATCTGGACCAGATGCTTCCACTGGAGAATCCTACCAAATATTTAGAAAAGAATTGAAAGCAGTTTCCCATAATCAAGGGAGGAGAAAGGGAAGGGGACAGGAGGGGAGGGGAGGGGAGGGGACTGGAGAGGAGGGGAGGGGAGGAAATGGAAGAGGGAGAGAGGAGGGAGAGGAAGAAAGGAGAGAAGGGAATAAAGAGGGAGACATAGATAGGCGCATACATACATACATATATTAAAAACATCTATAAAAATACACACACACACACACACACACACACACTAGGAGGAGGCAGAAAAATAACACCTGAAAGGACACTACGTGTCACATCCTTCATGAATACAAACAAGCTTGTCAAGGGGGATGTGATCAGAACTGTCCCCTGATTTTCTGTGTTTGAGCCCAGGACTTTTTCAGGTTGCTTGTATTGTTGTCTTTATCATAATCATCATTAACATCCTCGTTTTATTAAGCTAGCCCAGGCTAACAGTCTTCCTGCTTCAGCCTCCTAAAAGCTGGTATTACAGTCAAGCGGTACTAAACCCGACAGACTGTTAATTCTTTTCACATAGTCTCCTCCTTGGACACGAGCAATCGCACGGGGCTAACTCTGCACCATCTCTAGGCAATAAGGCTCTTTCTCCAGAACAAAACCGAGAAAGCATTTTTGATCACTAGTATTCTCATTTAGTTTTTGTCTTAGGATTTTTTTTTTAAACAAAATCTCCAGGTGATTCTGTACTTGAGGTTTTTGATGTTTTTCTTAAACACTGGTTATTCTTTATTGATGCCTTTTCTTTTGCTCTGATGCTGACCTTCACAGCCATATACTCTGAGCTATTATTAAGGCCTCACTGACATTTTCATATAATATGTTCTAAAATGCTCTGCAAACTTGTTCTGAAGTCTGGGCATTTGTAGTGGGAGGCATTTAGTTCGTCTCTCCTGAGCACAGTAATTTATTCAGAGCTTTGCTAGATGTCCTATGCCACAGTCACCATAAAGCATTGTTTTGTGGGTCATTGTGTGCGATGCTGTTGCATCCCTAAAGACAGGGCACCACTTCTCTGCCCAGCTAGTCAAAGTGTTCTGTGTGTAACTTTTAGCCATACTTTAAATAGCAAATCTAAAGCTATTCCATAAGTCATTCTTATAGCCTATATATCTTGAACAATTCCAAACGTGTCATAAAAATCTCCCTATCAGTTACATTAAAATGTTTAAGCTGCTGATATATTTTTAACATGTAAGCAGTCCACAAGGGTACCTTCAAAGTGGTCAGGTCCATGACCACTTCTCTGACACCCTTCTCCCACTGAATGGACCACAAGGCAGACTCTTCTTGGAGGACTAGAAAACAGCTGTCAACTTGAGGTTTATTCCAACATGTTAAAGAAAAAGAGTTAATATACAACACAATGGAGATGCTGAGATCTAACATATGTATGCATACACACCATGCCAGACTCTGAAGAACTGAATGAGGAGAGGCTGTGTGCCTGGTAACCAACGGCTGGCTCTGCTATGAAAATCCACAAAGCTGAATCTCTCCACAAGCCTTCCATATCTCTCCCCTGTACTTCCTGAGACCCTGGGGAGCTGGTGAAGCATATGAATTTGTAGCATTCTACAACAGTGTTTTCCTACCCTCCAAAGACCAGGCTGTAGCCACTGTATCCAAGCTCTACTGTTCTCATGATGTCAGAGACTTGGGATACGAGAATGCAATCGTCTCCTAGAAATGTTTTCTCCCAGTTTATAATCACTATATTTAAATTCTAGACATGTAATGAGTCCTAAAAACTATGAGAACATAAATGGCCATGGACTTGCAAAAGGAAGTTCAGTACTTCTTCTGCTCTGGATCATGTTAGGGAAGGTGAGCTAGGGGGAGAGCTGGAGCTATTATTGGAACTTCAATTTCCTACCAGCATCAAAACACTCATAGCTGCATAGTGGGCAGTGGGCAGCTGCTGTGTGCATGGTTTTGGTGATCAGCTAGGAATACCTGGCAACATCTGGAAGCCGATTGAAGGCTGAGAAAGGCAAAGGGTTGTCAACCCATGTTGGACAGGGTCCTCTCTTTGTGGGCCTGCTCTCTGTACCCCTATGAGAGGTGAAGGAGAGAATGGAGCCAAGTTGTAGTGCCAACCTCACCAGGGATCGTTGATATATTTTAATGATCTTCAAGGCATCTGTCTTGTTACTAGGATGAGACTATGATATAGCGGATCTAAGCAGCAGAGTCAGTAACGGTACAGAGGATGCCCGGGGTACCTTGGGTAGAGGAATAAGGAGCAGTGCAGATGTGGGATGGGCTCCTCCTGACTTCCCAGTGTTGAGTACATACATCAGAGAGTCAGAAAATCAAGTCCTGCCCATCATCATCCCTTCATCTCTATCCTGTGAAAAGCACCCTGATTATCCCCCTAGAAATGATGGCTTCAGAGCATCTGTAGACTGGGGTAACTTCACCTGCAGACTGAAGTTGACAAAAACAACTTTTCCAGCTTTAAGACTATTCCTTTCTATATGCCCTTTCTATGCCCTAGACTACTGTGAAAACACTTAAAGCATATAGGTATTCCAGTGAGTGTTTTTTAAAAAAAGTACCTTGGAGAACAGATATCTGTTGAAATATTTTAATGATTTGGTTTTGTTTAGTTGATGCCTTTAAAGACATCCTCTGTGTGTCTGAAAACAAAAAGCAAGGAGGATATCAATGCCTACAGGTATCTCTGCCATTCCCTGCAATCCCCAAACCTGCCTTTTTATTCTACATAGTTTGTGTCTTCAGAATAAAAACAATGTACTTTGGCTAAAGTAGCTAATGTGCCAACTACCTTCCTGTAGTTAACCTGAACTATTGCAGAGCACTCACTCAAAATTAATACTCTTTTCTAGTCAAAAACATATCTGTGCAGCTGGCAAGGAGAAATGCTGTGCTTCACGGTGGATTTTGCTCTGGGATTCACCTGCTTTGATGGTAAAACAAAGGTAAGATGCAGCTAAGTCCTGCAGGTCTGTACATGTTACTTTGTACTTACTCAGATATGTCTGTGAGCAGGCAGCTCCCACCGGCTGTGCTTCAACCAAAGGTCTGCCTATATGACCTGCCTTCCTACTTGCTAGCTTGGGGCCCCTGGGTGTTTACAAGCTCTAGAACCCATGAAGCAAAAACTCCAGTGAAATGGTGTTTGGCAACTATGATTCAGAGACAGACAGAGTTGAGGAGGGAAGGAGAGAAAGGAAAACAGGATGGGTTTTCATAATCTCTCTGAAGGCAAAAACCCACAATACTAGAACGTAGTTAAAAAACAAAGCCAGGCAGTGGTGGTGCATGCCTTTAATCCCAGCACTTGGGAGGCAGAGACAGGCGGATTTCTGAGTTCGAGGCCAACCTGGTCTACAGAATGAGTTCCAGGACATCTAGGGCTACACAGAGAAACCCTGTCTTGAAAAAAAGAAAACAAAAAAAAAACAAAAAAAACAAAACAAAAAACAAAACATTGCTTAAACCCTGAGTGGTTTTGGTGAGAGTAAGCCCCACATGTTGGTAAACTGCATCCAGGAATGAAGAGCTATCCTTGATTCCAGCCCTTATTGACTAAACCTGCCTGTGTGAAGGGTAGAAATCACTAGACCATTTCCATCATCATTCACGGGCTCTCCAAATTACATAAGTGTTAAGAAATTCTTTGCCAATGTGAGGAGCCAATGCTTTTACACATAATATTTATAAAAACCTACTTTGCTAATTACAAATGAGTGATGACGGAGGTGGCGTGACTGTGAGCCGTGTTGCTGTGAACCCGGGACGCCAGTAGATTTAGTCTGGACGTCTCATTGGCTTTTATTAGCAAGGACAAAGCCTAACAGCCTACTGCAGATCCACAGAGCAGAAGAGTGGTTTCTGTGGGTGGCTTGAGCTGGATCAAGGGACCCCATGCTACAGAACCCCATAGCTCACAGGAAGCAGCTTCCTGTGGTTTCTCTTGCAGAACAAAACAGAAAGAATGTCCCTATTGTCCATTTGGGCTAGCTTGGTTCCCTTCAGATTGGCTACTGACGATCAGCACTTAGGAAACCCTGGACTCTTGGAGCTTTTCTTGTTGTGTAAAGCTTCAGTTTGGTGATGTGCCATTTGACGTGAATGATGACAATGTGGTCTGGTCTTTGGGGTCTCACACTTGAGCTCATTTATACACATGGATTCTACTGGATCATATCTTCATTTCTGTTACTAACCATAAGGGCATTTCCAGAATCCTGCTTTCTACATACCTTGTGCAGGCTCAGCTTTGGCCTCCTCTCGTTCCCAGAGCCCACACTGAAGAAATGAAGGCTCATGGAAGGCTTCTAAAAACCAGCAAGCTTTTTCTCATAGCTGTTTCCAAACTGCCATATCTGAGCCTCGTAAGCTATGCTCTTTTGTAACCCAGTCTCTCGACCAGTTGATAAGTACTCCCAGACAGCAACTTTGTCTAGACCTCTGCCAACCATGCCCTTCCTGTTGCCAGAACAAAGATTTCAGCCAGGACGAGTCTGCCCTCTAGGGGACACATGGAGATGTCTGGAGAAGGTCTTTCGTCACCAGTACCTGGAAGGGTACTATACTCTACCATTTCAGGATAACCATGATGGGGGCCCAAAGTGCTGCTTAGCACCTGCTATGAACAGGATAGAGCACCGTACAGAATATTCAAGCAGTCTGTGTGCAGAGGTAGAGAAATCCTGAGACAGAAAGGAACTTGCTTTTGTTACAGAATCCTGGACCTGAAAACTCACTACAAACATTGTCACTTCACTTCCTCGTAAGGAAATTACCAAGATGTTTCTCCCATGGACTCACATGATGGTTGTAGTAATAATAAAACGCAGTTACATAAAAATGTAATATCAAGAGTGGATTTCAATTCTGCATCCAGCATCAAAGGCCATTGGTGCTTATAGCACAGAGTCAGTGAGCAAATGACTTCTTGATCTTTGTCAAGGGTTCTTGCCACTGTACCTTTCTGTGACCATGGCACCTGCACAAATACAGGACCCGCACTTGCTACTAATGTGATCTAGAAGCCAGACCTGAATGTTCTTGCCACATGTGTCCTTCTGGGATGCGTAAGATGTTACAGCATCTACCTTGGAGGCAGAAGTGCCTTCCACGTAGTTTCTGCTTCTTCCTCTCTGACATGCACAGTATTGCACTTCAGGGCACCAAATCGAAGACCTTCAGGATTCTACTTTAAGGGCAGGTTTGAATGGTCTACCTCTATACAGTCCGAAGGATTCTATGTCTGTCTTTTGTGCTGCATGTAGCAATATCCTGGAATAGATCCTGGCCAAGGCCCTTACCTAGGAAGAGCAAAGCACAGGACACCACCAGTCCTACTGCCTGGTGGAGATTCCACTGATGGTCCACTTGTGCTTCTGTCTTTGATTTATTCATGGTGAGCCAGTCTTCTTGTCACTCCAGGGGTTAGAACAGTACACACAAGATTTTTCAGGAGGCCATTTGTGAGAATCTTACCGTGTCTACCCACTTTCTGGTGTGCAGCCAGGAGCAGTAACACTGCAGGGGAAGAGCTTGTGGTTCCTAATGACTTGGAAGAGGAGTCTAGTATTCTGTAGCTCCCTTCCTGTTTTCCTAAGGCTCTGTGGGAAGTTCTGAGCTGGTCTGCACAGGCTAGAAGCAGCATATTCGGCCTCATGGTTGCAGGGCCCCTTGCTCGTATGTGGGGGCTGAACCCACAGAACACAGTATCAACTAAGTCACGCATCATCCACCTTCCTTCACTGTTAAATCCCTTCCTGCTCCTTTGTCATCCTTTTTACCAGGCAATGTCCCTACTTCCCATGGTAGGTCTCAAATGGGGCTCTGAGGACATGTCTTAACATTTAATCCAGCATCTTTCCCTAAAAATTAACCTTTCAAAGGTTTTAAATGCTATCATTTGTTTCATAATGCAGCATATGACTGCTATGAGCCGTTGGGGACTGGACTCCCTGGTGACATACCATCTAATCAGTCTGAACCTTGACCATTAAACATTAGAATTTATGCCAAGCTTTAATGCCTCCTTGGGCTAGACAAAGTAGGCTGCCCCTTACCCAGAATATCATGGATAAAGATAGGGTCAGAGATGGCTCAGTTAATACTGAGCATACTTGTAAGCATGAGGTCCAGCCCCAGAACCCACATAAGGAAGCCAGAGGAGGCAAAGACAGGTCAATGCCCGGAGCTTATCAGCAACCAGCCTTACCTATTTAGTAAGTTCCAACCAAATGACAGGCCTGTCTCAAAAAAAAAAAAAAAAAAGGTGGATGGCACCTGAGGAATAACTGAGATTAACCCTTTGGCCTCCACATGTATACCTATATACAGAAAAAGAGCCAGAGAGGGGGAGGGGGAGAGGAAGGGAGAGAGGAAAAGAAAGAGAGAGAGGAGAGAGAGACAGAGAAACAATGTGATGAGGAGACCCTTTTAAGGCTGCACACTGTTGAACCAGTCCATTTCTAAGTCATTGCTGAGCCATGGCTAGATCCATGATGTGGTAGTAGCTCTCCTTAACAAAGGCCTAAGAAAACACAATTTGAGGGTAGAATATTGTTTGCTGGGAGAGTATGATAACATGCACAAGGCCTTAAGTTCCATCCTTAGTAGTGTGTGCACACACACGCACACACACAGTGCTAGGACTCTGATAACTGTGGTTTAGTGGATATCCACATAGTTGTCCCTCATATACTAATGGCTCTGTTCTGTAATTCCCACTTCTCTTTTACCAGGGAGAGATGAGCAGTTGTCTTCAAGCATAAGTCTATTCTTATAAGCTATTTCACCAACATAAGGAGTAATTAGGAAGGGCAGGAAACATAGCCAAGCATGGGTCCCACCCTGACACTAAATGAAAAGACCATAGAACATTTGTCCATTTCTAGAATGATATTTTAAAGTCATCAAAATGAGAATAAACTAGAACACCGTTCTAGTTATATGGCCCCAGCCTTGGACCTGACATGTCTACAAGCTAGCTGGCATGAGAACATCAGTCAACACAACCTTTTTTACCCTGTAGATTGATGCTAACTGATGTTCTGGTCTTGTCACGGTACCTGGAAGTAGGGGAAGAGCTGGGAATGAAGAGGTAAAGCAGAGACTAACTACTCCTCTTTACCCTCCAAGTTCCAGGCTCACATATATAAAATATAGAATAGTCAGATACCCAAAGAAGATCTTCCTCCTCCACCAGCTATCATGAACAGTGTGAATGCCCAGGCTTGCCTCTAGTGGGATTACAGCAGCAACGCAGGGCTGAGAACTCCAGGGCTCTGTCCCTCTCTGAAATAAGCCACACTCCAGAATCTTTCTGCCACTCAAGATTGGAGGGAGCAAATAATTCCAGTGCCACTAACTGGAGCATTCCTGGAATGGTGGGAGTCTGCTTTTCTTGCCTCGTGGATGCTCCCTGCTCAAAGCAACAATACTCCAATTTGCTCAGTGCAGATCTCCTGGCTACTCAATACTGGACTAGTGTCTGTGAAGCCTGATCTCCAGGCTGGAATCCCATAATTCTATAAGGTTAAGATGGAAGGAGGTAGAAGCACAGAGACCAAATTCAAAAGGAAAAGGAAGTAACTAAGGTATTGAGGTCATTCTGGTAGTGGAAGCAAAATGCCATGATTCCAGTGTCACAGTCTCTGTGGATTCCACCAGGCATTCTAAGTAGGTATCCATGTCACTTTCTACCCTCAATATATTAAAGCCCCAAGTAGTTTTGAAGGGGTGAGCAGTGGCTGTCAATAAAATTGCCAATGGCGAAAGCAAAGGAAGATATATATATACACTTTGATCGCTAAAACCACACAAAGATGCCTTCCTGCTCCATGACAGAGAGCTGAGTGTTGAGATGCCACCCCCCCCCCAGCCTTTATTACTCCAGTGGGTCTCAATTTCAAGTCTCCTGATGTCTGAACCAAAGTGAGCACTATTTGTGTCATGATCTCTAAGCAACCAATCTGGGCTCTGAGTTCCCAGCTTGCAAACCCAGATCTGTGTACAGAGGCTCAATTGCGTATTTAAGAAGGGCTTGGCGTTTGGAGATTAAGTAGCTTACTTGGACCACAGGCAGAAATAGTATTCACGGCTTTCAGAAATGGTTTTCTTTTTAAATAAAAGATTACACTTTATGTGCATGAAAAAAAGCTTGGAAGTTTGAAAACTGAGACGAATGATCATGAGTCATTAAAGACAACGAGCTAAATAAATGTCCACCATCCTAAGATGCTTACGACATAACCATGCTGAGGACCCAAGGCTCAAACGAAAAAAAAAAAAATCGGGAATAAGCCTGCTGACCACCTCACTCATCATATGGGCCTGGATGTTTTGTAACACATCCCAAAACAGGAGAAGCAGAATATCATTGTCTTCCTTTGCCCCAAATAAGGGCTACATGTTGAAACTGGTGATCTTGTGCTGTGACCAGGGTGAGACTTTTCATGTTCTCTAAATTCCTGCTCTGAAATCAGCCTGGCACTCAGATCTGCCAGAGCAGGCAGAGACTCAGCCTCAGGGAAATGCAAGGATAGAATGAACAGCTCTGTGGAGTCCAAATGTCTTGAAGTATAAACACAGCATGAGCTCCAAGACTTTTCTGTTGATCCATGTCCTCAGTTAACTACGAAGAATCTCATAAGGAATCCTGAGGCCAGTGTGGATGGCATGGCACACGAACAGAGCCGTTTTTGAGACTTTCCCGTCCTCTCTTCCTTGTCTGGCGAACACTGGAAATGCTTTGTTCATTTAGAAAATGATGTTTGCAACAGAAACAACCTGTAGCAATGTTGCTAAAACATGGCTAATCCCCATTGGTATTTTTCCAGGACCACAAAGATTTTGTGAGGCAGGTCCTTCCTTGGTAGCCCTTACTGGTTTGATGTTCACTATGTGAATCAGACTAGCTTCTAACTTGTGGTTACCTTCCCATCTCAGCCTCCTAAGGACTGAGATCACATCTTACCTCTGAAGCACCTCAGAAAGCACTTCGGCGGCACGTAAGGTAGTGGTGGAAGGCAGTGCTGCCTGTGTCCTCCTGTTAGTTCTTGGGAACCCAAGGCTGAATGATAGGATGTAGCCATGGTGGGTGGTCTACCAGAATCTAAGCTTTCCATTTTAACGGGTGAGTATCCTACAGGGCAGACATGTGCCTTCAGTTGACTTCATAGTTCTGTAAGCAAAGAAGGAAGCAATGGTCTTAGGAACCTTCCAGGGTAGGTACAGGAAAGCCAAGAGGAAGCAAGGTGAAGACTAGAGAGGCCAGTATGAGACCTGGAGCTGGCTGGGCATGGGGTCAGCCTCTACACACTGAAGGTGGACATGTCAGAACAAGTGACAGTTACCCAATAGGTGCTTTACATTATTAACAGATATTGATTAAATGAATTGATTAATTAAACATAACCCTGCTTATAAGTCACTCGTTTATTTCATCTCTGCAGAATGTACTCTGGAGATTCAAGTTCTCTCAGCTTAAGGGATCTTCAGATGATGGGAAAACTCGAGTAAAGCTGCTGTTTCAGAATCTGGACACCAAGCAGATTGAAACAAAGGTAATACCTGTGGACCCTGCACTCATAGACACACAGGGAGAGGGATGGGCTGAAGAAAGGCTGCCCAAGGGGGAACAAGTTCAGCCCAGAGTTAGAAGTCAACTTAAACTCAGGGCTGATAGTTTTCCATTGAGAGCTTGTGACCTAAAATTCTGGCAGATGAAACAAAGTATTTAATTCTAACAAAATCCACAATTTGCTTAGAAAATAGCAGCAGGAAGTGGAAGCTTGAAAATGCTCTAGAAGCCAAAATCTAATTGAGGGCTTTTACAAGCTGCATTGTCTGATAGAATGTCTGCAGCACTGAATGTAGGAAAAAGTCCCTTGTCCCTCTCAGAAGTACTACACTGAGGTGTCTCTTTATTATTAATAGGTAGACGTTCTTTATGTCTTTACATAAATGTGTTATCATCAACAAACTAGCTTTAATACAAACTAAAGTCAAACAAAAGTATAAATTTAGTGCGTTAAAAGGTGTGTGTGTGTGTGTGTGTGTGTGTAAAATGCATACATATTGTTTAGAGACAGAATGTCACCTCGTTCCTTGAATTTCTTTCCTATGAAATGAACCTGAGCAACACAACCTACCTGACATTATATGTGAAGGATTAGGGTCTATTTTTATCCTGCCCTTGTCTCATTCCAAGAAAGAATGTTTCAGAACTGCTTTCGATGAAGAAGAGAAATTATATAGAATTGCTTGGCTTTTCTAGGTAGAGAATTAGCTAGTGGTAGAGGAACATACTGGACAGGCTGTGAACAGTACAAGGGTGTAGAGTCCTGAAGGGAAGTAGGAGGCTATGGGTTCCTTAGATGGGGCATTCAGGCTTTGGGTTCCTGAGGTGGAGGTGGGAGGGCGGTGGAGCTCTGCAGTGAGGGCCGACTATGGCTTGAGGCGGTAAGCTAGGGGAAACCGGAAAGCCTTCGAGCCGTGAGCTGGAGAAAGGGTGTGAAGCTCTGGAGCAGGTGGAGACAACCTGTGAAGCTCTAAGCTGCAGTTAGCTGGGGACTCCTGTGTTTAGGCTGAAAGTGAGGGGATGAAACTCTCAGCACATTGGGCTGTCCTGCCCTCTACGAGCCAAGTCCTATGTCTAAGTAGGGATTACTGTGGGGAGAGTGGAGCAGAGAGTGATTGGTAGCACTTTTCTGTCAGGATTTCTTCATGGACGGGCCTGTCACCTTTCCCTGCATCAGGCCTGTCACTCCTTCAGCCTGGAAGTCACGGGGTCCTGAGGTTGTTGGTTCATGGTAGGCTTGAGGCACTGTTGTACCCTGGAACACATACTGAAGAAACAGCACATGCTTACCTGGGATCTGAGCTGCCCCTTTAGCAGGTGGTACTGTAGGATTTAAAGGTCTAATTTCCTATCTTTTAACCATCAGCCAGTCAACTGAAGGTTAGCCATGCTGATTAAAGGGGCGGATGTGTCAGCCTGTGATGAATGGGAAATGAATGTTACCTTCTCTGTGACCCTTAGCTTGGATTATGTGGATTTCCATCCTGATTGGGGTGGGGGTGGGGGGAAGACCGACCTAATATTTATAAAGGCTATCAAGATACATAGTAGGTAAGAATTTTAAACTAAAAAATTTTAATTTAGTTTAAATTAGTTTAATAATAATAGTTAATAAGCTAAACTTAGTTTAAACTAAAAATTTTAAACAACATGTGAAGCTTTTTTTATCAAAGAAAAATAAGAAATTTTATGTACATACATAGAAATGTCTGAGGTGTGTGAATATGTCTCAACAAATTCAGATGCACAGACTTGCAGCCCAGCCCTGATCCTTCACAGACCTCAGACTACCAGAGCTTCTCTGGGAACACGAGCAAGGACAAGGCTCAAAAGGCTGAGGTTTTAACTGAAGTAAAGCAAGAACGGGGCACCTCCTAGTCTTGGAGACTTCTGAAGGAACAGCCCCGAGCTCACCACAATGAGAGAAAGAAACAGGGGCGAAGCTTCCCTTATATAACCCTGCTCCTCTCAGAAATACCACTCCAGCTGCAGCTGCTATAGCTTATGAAGCAGGGGAAAATTAGACCTCTAGGTGTTCTTGACATTAGGACACAGCCTCAATCATTCAATAATCTTCTCTCTCTCTCTCTCTCTCTCTCTCTCTCTCTCTCTCTCTCTCTCTCTCTCTGTGTGTGTGTGTGTGTGTGTGTGTGTGTGTGTGTGCATGTGTCACATATGTGTTCATGTATGCATGTGCACATGTACATGTGGGTGCACATACATGTATGATGTATACTGTATGTAGAAGCCAGAGGCTGACATTCGACATCTTAATTCCTCTCTGCCTTATCCTTTGAGTTTTCTCTGGACTGGCTGGCTGGCCAGTGAGCTCCAGAAATCCACCTGTCAAGATGTTGTCTTTATGTGGTTGCCGAGTGTCTGAATTCAGGTCTTCATGCTTGTGTGGCAAACACTTTGCCAACTGAGCCATCTCCCCCACTTCTAAAATCTTCATAAATGAAAGACTTAATTTCCTGGAGTCCTATTTAGCTGAATAGTTATATGACTTACCATGAGATTATGAGGAGATGCAGTATTGGGTAAAGATGGAATAACTGTCCCCTCCCCCACAGCTAACTCCTGTTGTGATGTGACTCCCCACCCATACCTTATTTCTGGGTTAATTGGCTATATTTAAGATTCTTATGGTTTCTTCTGTGTCCAAGACTGAGCTTCTCAGGCAGGTTTAGATAGGTTAGCTTTGCAGCATGAAGTCCACTGCACATGTATTTAATAAGTCCATTTTAAATTAATATGTTAACACTGAAAGAAAGAGAAACTTAGTACAGAAATGGCAAAAGTACTATAAAATGTTGGGTGTGGTGGGACATGCCTGTGATCCCAGCAGTCAAGAGGTATAGGAGCATCACAGGTTGAAACTCATCCTTGGCTATACAGCAAGTTCGAGATCACACTGAAATACATGAGACCCTGTCTCAAGGAAGAAAGAGAGTAGGGAAGAATAAGAGAGGGGGGAAAGAAGAAGGAGGGTTATCAAACATACCCAGAGTTTTACAAGTTTCTCAGAAGATAATTATTCTCATTATTAAAATGAAATGTTTTCATCACTGCAGACCAAGACCATCATCTTACAACTAATATCCCCATCTGTATCCCTGTAACAAAACAGAGTCTAATGAAGAATAACTATGGAAGAAACAATAGCACATAATTTTCACTCTGTAAGAGTGGTCGCTATCATCAGGAAGTCAGTGAAACCTGTCAGATGCAGAGAAGAGAACTGGGTGTGATCTGAAAGCAGGCAGCAAACAGAACTCTGTTCCTGCGTCTCCCCACAGAGACCAATGCCAAGCATGAGTTACTGATGCCACTTCATTAGGCATACTGAAAAAAACTATTTCGAAGTCAGAAGAAGCAAAGCGGAGTAGACAACCCAAAACAGCCACTAGACGTTGCTCATGAGGAGGAACCAGGGACAGTTGAATGACCTCTGCAGCAGGAAGTGTAGAGCCAGGGATACAATAACCCTCAGGAGCAGTGCTCAGTTCCAATGTTCCTCAGAGTCCTTTGAGTCTGCTTCTGTGCAAGCTTGCTCATACAGCTTAGCCATGACACAATAGCAGGTGGCTTTCATTGGCTTTGTTTTGTTTTCAGTATGTCCCAACTGTTGGGGAATTAGAGTTGCTGTGTCCTAGCTGACAGTGGAATTAGAACTACCCTATTTTAACAGAAACACATAGGTAAATGTGATCTCTAAGCAAGCGTGCAACTCTTCTTCCATCAGAAGACACTCTGTATCAAGTGGAAACTTGATGATACAGTTACCCTTCTAGGATGCCTGGAGTTAGTTTCTGAGACTCTCTGGCAACTCCCATCCTAAGCTTCCTGAACAAGCTGACCCTGTAGTGAGGCAAGCATGTGGGAAGCCTGTTCCCTAAAAAAGGACCTCTGAAGCTTTTGCTGCTAACTCCCTTTAGTCTAGAGGTGGGAAGAAAAGAGTCCTAGGCAGGAAAAACTAACATTATTAGATACTGGGATGTTCTTTCTAGAGTGAGACAGGTGGATACTGATAGACATCAGCATGTAGCTTGGGTTTGAGTACAGGTCTGTTCATAGTCCTGGGAGCTTCAAGCCCCAGATCTGGTTTCTGGCATCTGAGGCTTCCTGGTTCACAAATGCCACCTTGCCTGTATCCTCCCTTAGTGGAAGGGGCCATTAAACAACAGCACAAATTCATAATATGGTCTCCATTCATGTGGCCCCACCATCTCCAAAGAGTCCTTTATCACTGGGGACTGAGCTATGGCATGACTTGGGGGTGTACATGAAATCTCAGCTGATAGCACTGTTTCCTTCTGCCTGTCTTCCACACTCAGCAGGCTTCTCCAGAAGCTTCTGCCTGTGGGCAGGCATGGGATGTGTTTCTAACCATCACCGTCTGTTAAACTCGGGATGATACACATCCAGTGTGCATCAGAGCCAGCTCACCCCAGCCTTTGGAAATGATTCTTCTTTTAAATGAGCTGTGAGCTTTTTGAAGATAACAATAAATCATAATGTCTGTTTAAAATTTAAGTTTTGATTAAAATTTAAAGATTTTATTAGTGACAAGTAAATGCTATCCAATTAGATGATCAGAAAGCCCCCAACAGGTCCCTTAGTCACATCCTATGTCTTGGGTCTCTTCTACTCAGCACGGATACCACTTTCCAGGTGCCTCTTAGATTTGGGAAAAGGCAGAGGATCCCCACCCCCTGAGAAGTGAGCCTCGGCTGAACCATCACAGAGAAGAGGCTCTATCTGGAAAGAGGAGATATCTAGGAAGCTAATTGAGTTCCTGGATCTTTGTCAAAGGATTATCTCCACAGATGAGAAGACACTGTCCCCATGAGCAAGCATCATGAGAGTGTTGGACACCCTGAAGCAGAGCTGGCCTAGCTGCCCCTGCAGACATGTGTTGTAAATTTCCTTTTTTCTTCTATGCAAGGCAACTGCCTAGATTGTCTCTTCTACTTACCATCCATTTTATTAATCACTTTGCTTCTAATTATAGTTGATGAAATAAATGATTCTACAAGCAGAGACAGCTGGACACAATTGCCATCTATGTTTTGGAATGTGAGTGTCCTCTCGTTATTCACTGCCCCCGGGAATGAGTGAAAGCTGAAGATTTCACTCTTGATTGAAAGAAACAACTCAATGACAGAATAAAAAGTGAATTTGAGCACTGTGTTTTTTAAAAAGGGAAACAGAATCACAAGTATAGGAATGTCCACCTAAAAAGGGAAATAGAAGTTATCCTGCGTCCTCACTGGAACAGAAAGAAAAGCCAGGAGACTGTACTAGGTATTCCTGCAGAGGCTGATGATACTCCAAGTGGCAAACCATATAGCAGTATGAGCCAGTGCCAGCTTCGTGCATTTGTAAATTATTTGTACACCAGAATAGCCTGAAGGTATCTTTCCAGGGCATCACTATCAATATTTTACCCCTTGACATTAAATTAAAAATGAGGGAAATTCTATACTGCCCTTCAAGATATTGACCTTGGTTGAAAAAAAAATCTGTAGGAGTTATTTATCTTTGTCAGAACATGGAAATTTTCAAATAAAATATTTACTAGCACAGAAAAAAAAAGTGAAACCACACAGTCTTCATTCCCAGGTTCCTTTGCTCTCGGTATGTGTGTGAGATACCCTGGAGCCAGTGCAAATTACAAAAACCAAATTAGTTAAAACAGCTTTGCCAAAAGGTTCTTGTTCATCTTAAAATATGTGGAAACACCAAATGTGACTGAATCAAGGTGACTTGGAGACATCATGTTGGTCTTTAAAAAAAAGAAAATCCTGCCAATGTCAATAAAATGCATTAATTCGTAATTCTGTTATTTACTGAAGGAGAAAGACTAAGAATGTAAACCAGAGGTGCTTGTGAGATGACTCAGTAGTTAAAAGCACACGGTACTCTTGTAGAAGAAGCAAGTTCAATTTCCAGGACCCTTGCCTTTCCGCTTGCAATGCCTATTACTCAATTCTAGTTGGATCTACTGCCATGTTTTGGCACAGACATACAACCATGCACATATTTTTTTAAAGAATTAAAATGAGTCCTTCTTTGAAAAAAAAAAAAAAAAAACAATGTGAATCAGAGAAAACAGACCAGTTCATCACCTAACATAGACCACAGCCTAGAGACAGATTACAATAGCAATTTTGAGGGTGACAGCAAACATTTTAAAAATATATGCCTTCAAGACCTGGAAAATACTGTGGTGGTTTAGATAAGTATGGCACCTATGCCCACATATTTGAATGCTTAGTCACCAGGGAGTTGAACTATTTGAAAGAATTAGAGAGATTAAATTGTGTGGCTGCTTTGGAGGAAATATGTCACTAGGGGGTGATCTTTGAGGTTTTCTGAGAGGATCTCTCAGAACCTACTCAGCATAGCCTCTCCCTAATGATACCCATGAACAGACCCGGAGCTACCATCTGATTTTTGCTTTTTGGTCCTTGGATCCTGCCCCTTTTTAGAATGTCTCCATCCTTACCCTTACACAAATGCAAAAATGCTGTATTCAGGGATTGATGCACAAGAGAAGAAGGTACCTTCTCTTCCATTTCTTGATACCTTTACTGTGGGTTACTGACCATGTTCTTCCAGTATGATGGCAGCTGGCTTATCTGGATATCCCTTCAACACCACTATCCACTTGTCAAGGTATACCCAGGACAAAGAGAGCTGTAAAGTAGGCAAGTTGGCAAAGGCTGGAATTCTACACTTCAGGGAACCTCAGGGATCCTGGGGATGCAGGATTGTTTGAGTAACTCTCATTCA
This sequence comes from Grammomys surdaster, assembly GCF_004785775.1. Taxonomy (NCBI): domain Eukaryota; kingdom Metazoa; phylum Chordata; class Mammalia; order Rodentia; family Muridae; genus Grammomys; species Grammomys surdaster. The sequence continues at coordinate 5,197,166 of NW_021604633.1, read as the reverse complement.
CAGACAGCTTGCAATATAGTGACACTATTGTACCAAGTTCCTAAAGGTCTAGCAGAGGGTTCAGGGAAGGCCTGTGGGGCTTCTTGGATCTCTCACTTCAAGTGACATTTCTGCAACTAATTGGCCTAGTTGTTTTGGAAGATTATTTTGAACTCTATTTCCTCATTTTAAAACTGGAATGGTGGTCTCTGACTTTTATCTTACTTTATATTGTAATTTTGAGGTGAGGCAGTGTTATTGATTTGACAAAGCTATGTTGGTAAAGAAATAATATCCATCTCACACTGATGTTAGCCCAATGACTGTCCCCTGATACCTGTCCTCAGCCACCTTAATTAATTACACAGGGATAGTAAGGGTGTTGCTGTGGGGTTACAGTTTTACTAGTAGGGAAATTACAAAGTCTCCTGCTTGCCCAGCTTGGCCCTTCATTATATTTGATCAAAACCTCACCGGACTCATGGAGAAAATTCTCAGAAAATTTACTAGCCATGAGGCAAACCATTAGTAATTTAAAGACAATCATGATTGTTGACACTTGAGCTAATAACAAAGGTTAAAAACATTGTAGCGCAGTTGGCACTTCCCACTCACTACCTGACTGCCCAGCCAGTAAATGGAGGAACCAGAGTCTGAATTGCAAGACGATATCTCTGTGTCACAGACATTAGCCATCAACTCAGTTCCAACCTGGTCTGGCACAGGTGAACAGGGACTAGGTTACTGGTCAGGGCTTCTTTCCAGATTTGCCTTTTTTATTACTCAGATGCTGAACTGAGGCTCCACTGACAATAAGCTGTGAATAAATGTGGAAATACCTTGTTTTCTTTCGCAGTAGAACACACCAAGAATCAGGAGGTTTTTATCCTAACCTGGGCTTCTCATGACTCCATTGCACTTGTGGCCAGTGGCCATCTGGAAGCCCCCATTCTCAAAATGTCAAATATGCTTGAAAAAAAAACAGCACATACATCACACCTAGACAAGACAGCTTAGCTGACATGAGAAAGGCGCAGCAACAGTCTATAGTTATGGACACTATATGGCTTTCTTGGCTTTTCTCCAAACTTGTTTTTAAAAGAATTATCTTTGTTAAATATACCTCAGGCCTGTCAGACAAATTGGAGGCGGTTGCTGTATCCCTGCTGTATGACTTCCTTCTCAAGTGCACAGACTCTCTTTCTCAGCGAGTAGGAGTTAGAAGCCTACCACCATCTATGACACATGTTTAAGGGGCCAGCAGGAAATGGCAGGCATGGAGATAATACTGGAATCACTATGAATGTCCTATCCCAACAGAAACCAAACATGGCTTTGGATCAAAACTCTTGCAATGGGGTAGTTCAGGATGACCCTGCTGGCAGCATCTACTTAGGATAGAAGTGGAGTAGCAGGTGCCATGCCCTTGCCTAAACCAAGGATGTTCTGTGAAATGTTCAGATCCTGTATCTGGATGGAGACTACTTCCCACTTCAGAAGCTCACATTCAATCCCTGGATAGGAACACTCTTGGCTGGTATTATACATGGAGTGACTTTTTTGTGGTAGATAGTCTTTTCAAACAATTTTTGATGTGGCTTCAAATTACCATGCCAGGAAATACCAAGACTGCTTTGAGATGTGTGTCTCAATGCCAGTGGCCATCTGGCTGCTTCTTCCAGTGTGCCGTGCTATTATTGAGCAAATCGTAGGAATTTGTAAAGCAATTTTCAGCTTTTGTACATAAAGCACAGCTGCAGAAGCATCCATGGTGTGGAGCTTTGTGACTCTGTCCTTCCACTTACCCCCTGAGAAGATGATTATGATCAGGAACATATACAGATTGAAGTAGAGTGTTTGGTAAGCTTTCAAGAACGTTGTGTTTGTTCAAGAATGTTCCTCGGTCTTCCTCCCTTATGGATAAAAATCATAAGTAATAAAACATCCTGACTATCATCTCATGGTGTGAAGAAAACACATGGATGGGTTGACATCCAGAAAATCAGCTGGGTAACTCAACGCATGGATCCAACAAACAAACCAGGATAGGGGTGCCTGTGTAACAATTATAGAGTTTCTCTACAAAATCTCTTTAGCAGTATGAAGAAAACCCTAAGTATCTGCAACATCTTGTTCTTTACAACAAAAAAACAAACAAAAAAAATCAAATTCTTTCATGCAGGTAAAATCGAGGTTAAGCTTCACCTGCATGCAAAGGAGGATCTTACATTGGCAAGAAGAAAAGAGAACCTTTGGGTCACAGGTTTAAAGAGATGGAGGACAGCTTCTAAGTGCAAGGGACCCCATACCTGTGTCTTTTCTCTCTCAGGCCAAGTATGACTTCGTGGGATTCATTTTCCAGCTGGCTCACCCTTTCCATGTACCAGCAGCTCAACTTCTTTGTCATTTCAAAGTGAATTCTCCTGTCCCCTTTCCTGGGTCACCCTCCCCTGGCACTCTGGTTGGTTCAGGGTCCTGAGCACCAGTACAGGAGCAATTTCTGAAAGGAATGGACAAGAGACCAAGAGAGGAATGTGGGTGGGGACTTCTGTAAAGGAAGGTACAAGCTAATTTTGCAGTATGTAATCCTCTCTTAGGAAGAGAAGCACCTTAGTAAAAATGTCAGGGATCTAGGACTTCAGCACCTTTGATGAGCTGCCATCTCTCCTGTAGGCAGGTGTGCTAACTTCCCATCCCAGAGGCCCTGACTGGCCAGCTTCAAGGAGTACAACTGAGGGACTGACAAGCCTGAGCAGGCTGTCCTCCTGAAAAAGATGATGTTTTCTCTGTGGTCTTGCCTCGGCAGTTTATAATATGATAAAATTTTGCTCAAATTTAATAAATGGGATATCAATGAATGAACAGTGCCGTTAAAAGGAATTGTGCTGTTCTTTGCTGTATTGGAACTTCACTGTATTGAAACAGCAAAGAGTAGAAAAAAAACCATCAGGGATGTACTGAAATCACCTTTTCTGCCTGTTGGATGGGTGGCAAGTTGGGGTGGATTTGTATCCCAAGACACTAAGATTGCTTTTCTCTACAACAGCATGACATTTGAAGACTTCAGCTTGTATAGGGCTTAGCAGGCTCATTGCCAGTGGTGTTGGTTGGGGCTTGGAACTTTGTGTGGGGAATTATGTGGCAGAGAGAATAATCTCAGAGACCGGAGACTGGAGACCATAATTTGATCTCAGAACCCATGGTAGAAGAAGAGAATTGCCTCCACAAAGTTGTCCTCTGATCCCCACATGTGTGGCACTCACAAAATCTATTATTATTATTTTTTAAAACAATTGTAACAGCTTATATAGGTTTTATTCTTCAATATTAGCCTTTGAGAGCTTTAAGATGGAGAAGTAAGGACCCAGGAATTTAAGGCATCTTTTATCTTAAATTTAAGGAGCCCACCATCTTCTAAAACATCTTGTTCTTGAGCATCATTCCTTCCTTTTGTTGACATGACATCTGGCTGTGAAAGAACCAAGGTCTCTCCCTCTATGTGCTGCTCACACAGCAGGACTCTGGCTGCCCTTTGAAAAATGTCCATTACAAGCCACACATGGAAGAATGCACACATGCAATCAGGATAAGCAAATAGCCCCATCACCATGAGACTGACCCCACTGTCATTATTAGCCTTGGCACTTTTTTGCTTGTGGTAAAGACATTAACCATAACTCTTATCTTTAGAAATAAGACCTAGCACAAACTAAGAAGGAATGCTGAAGAAAGGGCATGCATCTCACCCTGTATGGAGATTAGTCTGAGTACCAATTCAAGGAACAGTATATCCAACTTTATGAATTTATGTTGATTGTGCGGCACTGCCTTTATTTTAACATTATCTGTTTTACTATGTGCTTATACTTACTGGGAGAGCAAGTCTTGGAGTACACAAAGAACTGAATTTGCTAAAAGTTGCCATAGAGCATCTTCCCAGTGACCATAGTCCTGTTTCGTTTCCCCTCAGGAGCTGGAGTTCCAGGATTTGACGGCGGTCCTCCACTGCATCCATTCCTTCATTGCCGCCAAGGTGGCCTCCCTGGACCCTGTGTTCATGGACAGCCAGAGTATGGCAAGAAGATACATGTGCAGCAGCTAAAACAAGTCTGAAAAGTGCTGCAAGGAATCAAATTATTTTCTTAAGAAACAAATCTTTCCTGCACAATGTTGCAACTTTGTGTGGTTTTATAATGAGTCTATAGTTGTGATACCAATAAAAACATCACTAGTTTCACAGATGGGTCAGACTGTTGAATCTGACAATGGGGTATCAATCTGACCAGGCACAGTGGTAGTAGGAACTCAGGGTCCTCTAAAACCATCCCATCTCAGCCTGTCTCAAACAGCCAGTGATGTAATGCTACAGTGTACTGCTTACATTCGTGAAGTCCAAATTTTATTTTTCCAAAGTACCAGGCAGGAGAGTAAGAAGCCACCATTTACTCTTTCTTAGGAGATATGGGCTTCCCACAGGCAAGTTGAAAACTCTCCCTTTGTCACGGGTGGGACTGGCATTTGGGTTGTGAAATGAAAAGGGTGATAAATGAATAGAGAGATGAGGGAATCTGAATTATTTAGTTTTATATTAAATGCTTACATGTTTATTATGCAACTGAATTATATATCATTTAAATGTGAATTCTATTTTTTCCTAATTAATCAAATACAGCACATGCTTTGGTTTCCTTGTCTTTCATATTGTTTATAACTTCTAATCTGAGACTTTTCTATTTTTCTTATTAAAAGCAATTTAATGGAATTCTTGAGTTTCCTTTCAGAAATTCAGGCTGTGGTTAGGGAAAGGTGTGATTATAGTCTCATTTGTCAAGGCTTCTATAAAAGGGCGAATGCAAAACATCTGCCTGCAGAGCATAGCAGCCTAAGGAAACACAGGGGTCCTGTGGGAAGCAGAAAGAAACACCATTGGGGGCTAGCTATCCTTCGGACCTTGAACCAATGAAAGGTTTTGGCAATAAGCCACAGCTCCTTGACTGCCATCCACCCATGTTTATCTGATGTCTGGGGGGAAGGATATAGTTTTAACCTATCAAACATAGTTTGTGCTTCTGTTGTTGAAAATACCACCTCCTTCTTACACCGTGTATGTAGAGTATGTGTTATACATGACGCCTCTCTGAACACTTGAGGTTCCTCTCAGACTCTAATGGGGATGGAGTGGTCTTCCAATTTTTCCCTAGAACTGTCTGGGTGGGGCTTGGTTTTGATGGTTCTACTCAGACTTCCTGTTAGCTGACTGACTGTAGCAACAGGAGGTGAGAGTTGTGTGAACATACCCTCAGAGGGGAAAAAGACAGAATGATGAAGTCCCCTCTCTCCAAATCCTCTTTGAGGACATATACACTAATCTCCAAGCTGAATAGATTTTCCTTATATAAAAATAAAGCCAAACCCACTCAAAATTGGAAGGTGTTTTGGACTAAAGTTGAGGAAATGGAGAAATTTTTCATTTTGTTTTATGAAAATCTCAGTATCCAATATGGACCTTACTGGATACCAGAGAAGGTGACAGCATTTCCCCAGAAGATTAAAACCTAAAGTTTATTTTCACATGTGTGTGAATGCACAGCTCTTTCTGGAAGATGCACATTTTAAAGATAACCAGATGCCCACTGCCTTCTGTACACTACACAGGTGCCAAGTACTGCATCCTGAAATTGTTGAGGGCACATTTTAAGCCCAAGCTCCTCCAGGTGCCAAACTCTTCACCCTTTTCACCCAAACCATTCTCTGAACAAGATACTTCAAGGATCTCATCACCTGCTCCTAGGTCAGATGTTTATTTTCTTTTGAGATATCTACCTAGTCTTAAGATCATCTCAGTTCTATAGTTCTATTAGAAAATAACCGAAATTGGCTTTGATGTCTGTAGAGGCCATTCGTGGGATCCCATGGGGTTCTTGCAGCTCCCAGCTCACTTAGATGCGGGTAAAATCTGTCTTGGGCTCTCACTTCTAGGATAAAGACACTAAGGCTTATGGGGCATCGATAAGACCAGGGATGAGCTGAGTCAAGCGAAGCCAGTGTCCCCAGTGTTTGTAGTTCTACTGGTCAACCTGTAGACTCTGAGCTGATAGGGGTGACCATCTTATAAACATGAACGTTCATGTGTATTATCTCTCATTTTAAATATGAACATTCATGTGTGTTATGTCTCATTTCAATACTAAGAACAGAAAGCTTTCTACTGACTAAGTGTGAGTAAATGGGGAAGAGTCTCATTTTGGAAATTATTTTAATCCAAGTTATCAACCCTCATTTAATTTACAATTCAAATATGGGTAGAAGATCATTCTAAGTAGATCATTCCCATGAGTTAATGTTTCTTAATAATTGTTTACCTTGATATTTTATTCATAACCTTCATGAGGAAGACTAAGAATGCCAATGACACTAAAAGACAAAAAAGTGAGATTAGAAGAAATTCATTGTATTGTCATGGGGTAGCATCCCAACCCGTCTGTGTCTTGCCTTCAGAGTGGGTTTGTGTGGCACCTTAAATTTTAACAAAGTAGGGCTAGCAGACATGATTGGACTCTGCTACAGAGGGTAAAATTAAGAACCCCATCTCTTAGAAAAAAAATAAGTTGAGACATAATTTCAAATTAACACTGTGGTCTCAAGCCAATGAGTAAAAACAGGTTTCAAAAAATGTAAGCTAGATTTTAAAAGAGAGAAATATATGAATTTCATTGTATTTTTTGAAAACCCTGACACTTTCGGTAACCCTGACACTTGGCATATCAGGGTTAAATTTTAGTAAGAGTGACATGCATAGCAAATAGTTTTTTAGCACTAGTAATTTTACAGGGAGTAGAGAACACTAAGGACTCGGACATGCTGGGAAAACACTCTACACTACAGCTGAGCATATCTTTAGCTCTCTTTTTCCTTCTTATTTCGAGGCAAGACTGTTGGGTTACTCTTCTACGTGTGTATTCAGAAGCTGAATTCTGTGCCCCTGACCAGACTGAATTAAACAATGTTCTGCAAAGAATGTTCCCAGATAGTCCCTGATTGGTTAATAAAAGGCTGGACCCGATGACTGGGCAGAGAGGATGGAAAGGCAGGCCTTAGGATGGAGTAAGGTGTTTCAAGGGAGACCATGAAGAAGACAGTGGAGAGTAAAGAAGGAGGCTGCCATGAGGCAAGATGGACCATGAGCATGGACTATGAGCGTGTGGCCAAAAGAAGCTCATCCTGAAGATACACACGGACAGGCCAAGCCAGATGAGACCCAAACCGCAAGTAACATGGAGCCTATGGCTGGGATGTAGGTTAGAATAGCTCAGAACTGCCCATTCCAGGCTTAGAACTTGTTGATTAAAAAAATAATAATATCATGTTTCTGTGGCTTTTATTCAGGAGCTGCATGAGCTAGAGGAGGGCAGAAACCCCAGAAAAATTACCCCAACACAACTTTTCCAGGTCAGCCTTGAACTCACTATGAGGTCCTGGTGGGCTATGCTCTTCTTGCCTCAGCCTCCCAAGTAGCTGAGATTACAGTCCTGCACTATCAGACATGAACGAGAGATAGATTTTAAAGATACACATGAATTCAATTTCCTCTTGTGATCTGGATTTTGGTGACCTCCAACTTCATCTTGAAAATACTGGCAAATAACTCAGAATCTCCTTTAGTACTGATTTTTCTTTTTGAATATGTGACTAATTCAACTAATAACTTGCCATGAGCCTTGCGTTCCAATATTTCCCCTGACACACTGTTTCAGTGCTTACACTTCATGGGCTTCCTTTGGATATTGGCCTGCGTATTCCCTCCTCCCCCGACCTCAACTCCATTCCAGTTTTCTCCATAGGGTTGTTTTGGTAAACATGACCTTTTTAGCCTATTTGTAGCATGGGAAGTTTCTTCCTTCTCCTTCAACTGTGGTTGGACAGTTGAAGTAAAACAATAGTTTTAGTTGTTACAATTTAGTTGTTACACCCTAATTCTGAAGACATGACCTTTGTGGACTTGGTGTCCTTGCTTCAAAGCCCTCTGGCTATCAGAGTATCTACTGAGAAATCAGCTTTCTGATTGGGTTTCCTTCATACATGTAACTTTTTTTTCCTCTTTCATCTTTCAATATACTTTCTTTGTTTCATATACTTGTGCATATATAAGAACATACTTATACTATGTGTATATATATATATACATATATATACATACATACATATATATATATATACACTTATGTATGTATGATATGCTTTGGGAAGTTTCCTTTATGGTCTCGTCTGTTTAGTGCTTTCTGTGCTCTTGCATCTGTGTGGGTATATCTTTCCTAAATTTGAATAAGGTTTTTTTCCTATTATCTTGTTGAAGATCTGATCCATGCCATTGTCCTAGGATTCTTTGCCCTCATCTGTGACGATAATTTGAAGATTTTTTTTTCATGGTATCTCACAGATTTTGTATGTTCCCCTCTTGATTTTTTTTTCATAGTTTTGGCTTGTGTAAGGTTTAATACCTTGACTTTACCTTTGAGGCATGAAATTCTGTCTTCTACTTGATCCTCTCTCCTGAGTTTCTTATTGGGTTCTTCAATTTTTCTACACTATCATCATTTCAGTGTGAGTTCTCTTCAATGTTTCTGTCTCTTAATGGAATTTAGTTTTCTGCTTCTGGGTGGCTTTTATAATTTCATTCCATCTTATGATTGTTTTCTTGGGCATCACTCAGATACACTTTGAGTTCATTCTCTGTAAGTTCATTGAGTTATTTGCATTTTCTTTAAGCTCTTTTGATGAAGTTTATGGTTGTTCTTTCAGGTAATCTTCACTGAAGGTCATTTCTATAGGATTGATATTTTGACCTTTCACACCATTGTGTATTTGAGATGAGACCTGGCCGTGTGGATGTTTTTGTTGGTTGTGTCTGATATGGACATGGCAGGCTATATTGTTGCACAGGGTGTGCATCCTGACACAGACTTGAAGCTTGGGAAGAAGCAAGCACAGCTTCTCAGACTAGACCAAAGCACTGTGTGTGAGCCCTGGACTCTACCTGTGTGAGTGCAGGGGTCTTCAGGGATAGGACAGTGAACTTACCAGACTTGGATTTGTGAGTAGGGATTGGCCTAGAAGATAAATATGATGTTGGGGTTATCAGGGTGAAGTCTGGCTAACAGAGTGAGCAGATTGGATGCAGGATATGCCTGTTGGTCCCAGCATGGAGATCGGGAACCACCAGCACTGGCAGAGCTTCTTAGATTGGGTTAAAGTACTAAATATGGGACCAGAGCTCCATCCTGTGACTAGCTTTTTCACAGAGTCATCAATATAGAGTGCCTACAGCTACTGTCAAAGCCTTCTCCCTCTTCATAAAGGGAGATGATGTTTCAAAACTCTTAAATGGAGCCTGGAGCTATGGCTTGGTGATTAAGAGCACATGTTGCTCTTCCAAAGGACCAGCCTTCAGTTCCCAGTACCCAACTGCCTATAACTGCAGTTCTAGTGATCCAGCACTCTCTCTGGCCTCTGCTGGCAACTGAATGCACATATGTGTACTGACACAGGCACACACACACACACACACACACATACACACACACACCAAAATAATTTCTTTTTCAAAAATTCTCATTTAAGTTTGATTTTTATGGAAATTTGGTGTGTCCATCTGCCACAGCTTGCCCTTCCCACTGCCCCTCTACTCTCTGTTACAACTGTCACTGGTTGTATTCAGGACTAGGTGGGCAGATAACCTTGAAGAAGGTCAATAGGCCCCATTTCCCAGAGCACTTCCAATCTGTCCAGGTACTTCTGTCTGGATCATGGAGGAAACATTGTCTCCAGTCAACAAAGCCCAGAAACACAGAGAAGGACAAACCAAATGAAACCTATTTGGACCCTTGATCCAGACAGGAAGCTCTGAAGGATCATTTCTGCACTGTTGCTGCCAGCATTTGCCAACATCAACACCCATTTTCCTCCGCATTCCACCATGGACTGAAGACCAGTGGCTCTCTAGAATCTTCCAGTCCTCCAGGAACAGATTAAGACTGTGGAGGCATGAGAATCATGAGAGTCTGGACTGAGTAGCTCCTGGGTTCTCAGGCTCTCCAGCATGCAGATTGTCATTGCTGACCTACCCAACCCTTGTGTAATTCAATTAGTAAGTCCCACTTGTAATATGTACTCGTTCTATTATTTGTGTCCCTCCAGAGAACCCTGACTAATCCAACAGTCCAAACATCTAACAGAGAAACCGCATCTCTTGACAGAACAGCATCATTCTAAAAGCTGAAGAAACTTAAATGCTTCTGAAAGTGAGTGGAAAGCCAAATTCATATCTCTAAATTTAAAAATAAATCCCCCAACAGCTTTGGCAGTATGACAGCAGTATGAAAAGAACAGTGCATGGGGAGGCAGTGGAGACAGCTTTAGTGAACACTTGACTTCAAAAAAATATATTTTATATTTGGAAGTGGCAAAATAGATTCCACAGGATTTGGCTGGGTGAGGGATGGATATTTTATTGGTTCTTAACTCTTACATTTTCACCAGAGTAGCAGCTAGAAAACTTAAACAACATATATTTACCACCAAGAAAAATGTTTCTCTTGTGATAAATTGTTCATTTAAAACTGGGATTCAGAGCAAATTTGAGGCTTGGCATACACAGCGGAGAGGGAAGACACTTCCCTGTTAGGTAGATTTGTGGCAGTTCTTCAGCTCACCCTTCAGAGGCAGCAGGGAGGAGGCTGCACACAGAAATGAGCTTTCTGTGTAAGTTGGTTGAGGGAAGATTTATAGGTCCTACCAGAATTCCAGGACAGGAGAAGGGTAGTGACTTTTGCATAGCCATGGCCAAAACACTAGATGTAAACATCACAAAGTCAGGTCATTACTTTGATTCACACTTTCAAAGGGTTCAGTCTAGTGTTGCTTTGAATATGCATTTGAGCATAACATCATATCAGTAGGAATGTGTGTCAGAGATGCTTCTCCACAACTCAGTAGCTAACTATCAAGCTACTTCAAGCTTCTACTCTCTTGGCTTTCCTACTATGATGAGCTGTGAACAGTGAACTGAAATAAACCTTTCTCCCATAAGATGCTATTGTCAGGCTATTTTATCACAGCAACAGGGGAGAAAACTAAGACAGCCACCAAAGGCTTCACATCCCACCATGTGTCCCAAAAGCAGTGTAGCTATGGAGCGGTAGATTCGGAGAGTGGTGACTTGTTTAAGCACAGTCACTAAGAGAATAATAAATTCCTCCGGACCCATCTCCATTGACTTAAAACTTAGGACACACAGAACTCCTGTGGCTATCTCTACTATTTTAAATTAGTCAGTGTTTAGTGTGGAAGGACCAGAAAATATCAGTAGACTACATCCCTGGGTCAGATCTGCTTCTGTGAATTGTCTGTTTCTGTCAATCCCTTTCCTAGTAGAGATATACTGCAGTAGGGCTGCAGGCCTTGAGTGAGATTTGCTCGAGGACTCTGGACTAGTCCTTAGGGCTCCTCTCCATGGGTCCTGGAGGAGTTGATCACTAGAAGCAGGAGCATGAATGTTCTCTGTTTTGATTGACAGGTTACATAAGCCTTTATTCTCTACTCACAGTCTTTCCCAAGATGCAACTGATTTAATAATGTGCATGGTCAGTCATGCATAAGCATAAGATGGTAAATATAGGATTTCCTCTCCCCTAAAAGTTCAGTTTATGACACAGTTTGCCTTACTGTGCATATACCCCAAATCAGTCTAGAATGGTATACTTATATTAGCTCCACAATATGGTTGAGCCTGTGTTTGGCTAAATAAATTAATTGAGTGAATATGGTAGTGGGGAAATTCTAGTGGGGTGTTGGGAAAGTACTAGGAAAAAGTGATTTGTTTGCATAGAGGTGGGGGGGCTCCCAGTTGTTAAGCTATATCCTTGTAAACTACCTTGTTCAAAATTAACATATCATAAAATGTATACATGAACATAAGAATCATTGTTAATTCTCAATACAAAATGATTGACTTCTCAAAGAGCTAACTTGGACAGGGTTAATTTTTTCCAGATTAGACCTTGTCTTACAAGACTAATGTAGGTAGTCTGAATTCAAGCTAATGTAGGTAGTCTGCTTCTTCCTGGCTGCGTTACCTAAGTGTTTAGGTAGATTACTGAAAGCTGTGTGTTCAATGCTGGATCAGCCATGTAGCATTTAAAGTTGTAAACCTTTTGAACATGCTCTGACCATAAACCCTAAAGAGAGCCATGCACGCACACAGGAATGATGGTCATGAAGAATAACTTCCTGCTTAGGCAAACAGCACCAAATGGAATAAACAAATAGATAGCTACTCACAGTTCCTCTCTTCCTGACCATTCATTTATGTTCCCCTTGTCTAGGATGTCAGCATCTTCCATACAGATCATTATAGACTCAAAGAAATGGCATGTATCCACATCCCAGTGACAAAAGAGCTCACTTCCATCTGAACCTGAGCCCAGAAGCTGTCTCTATCAGGGTAACAGCACACTCTTCTCACAGATATCATCCTTACCACAAGTATGGAAATTGTTGAAGTTTATTAGTGCAAGGGTTATAGACAGGAAGACTGCTCTGTGGCTTTTGAAGATCATTTATTACTTAAGGGGATATGATGGACAAATCTGGGAAAACCTGAAATACGGATTCACAGAGAGAGAGGCTATCTGCTTGAGTATCAGTTAGAAAGCCATCAAATGTGGTTGGAAACATGGCCCAGCAATTAAGAGTGTATACTACTCTTCCAGAAGATTCAAGTTCAGTCTCCAGAACCCACAGCTCTTGGATCATGACCAGCTGCCTGTGACTTCAGCTCCAGGAGATCAAATGCCCTCTTCTGGCCCCCTCACTTACACTCCTGTGCACAAATCCATGGACAGATATGTAGACACAGAATCTTGAGAGAGAAAAAGCAGCTCTTTGCCTATGTAAAGACTGCGTTCCTTGTAAGTTACCAACTCCCTCTGAGAAAGTCAGAAAACCACTAAGAAGTGCTGAGGCAATGCGTCTATTTGAACCTGAGTCGCCACTGTGTTCATTTTGAGAAGCATGGAAATGAAACCTAGCTGTTCAGCATCATCAACCCAGAGGAGATCCACGCATCTGTTAGGCATCTTGTGAGGATGCCAAGCCTTATCCTAGCTCTTGCTACCATGAATCACCTTGAACCCCAACCAAGAAGAGACACTCACATCACATAAGTCTTCATGCTTGAACTATGACCTTGTGATGCCTGTACATCTGCTCATCTCAGGTCCTGAAGCCAACGCCCAAGGAGATGAGTCAACCTGGCTGTCCAACTTGTGCCAATGAACTTAATATGATCCAATTCTCCTCAGTCTCTAGGCTTGAGGAAGAGCCCCTTCCCTAAATGGGACTTAAATGATCCTTCTGTCTCTGAATACCTCTGTATTCTTTCCCATATCAGCTTTAACATACTCAGAATCAGCACCATTCTGCCTGTAGCAGGAAGCTGTCTAAGACCAGGATATTAAAACCATCTGGAGTCACAACACTTAACATTCATAAAGTCCTTCTTCAAGTAGCTTAGATCACACTAGGAATGGTGTCATTCAAATCAAATTCCAGGTGTATAGGGAGGTACAAGCTTCTTATGAGGCTATGAGGAGGTGAATAATTTCTTAGAAAGGAGTTATGCTGAATAAACATTTGTTATACAAGTAATAAAAGAAAGTCTTTCTATGTTCTGGTGTGTTGGATCTTTATAGAGCCTGAGTCTTCAAAATGTGTATGTCACACCACAGAAATGAGGACTCTCTCCAACACAGACCAAAAGCAGTGCTTGGGGAGTTTCACCCCTGAACTCTTGTCAAGTGTGCTGTTGTGACCTAACAGCCACTGGGGACAGCAGCTCCCCAGGAAATGCTATCATAGGGATAGGAGTTTCCTCCCTTGAACAAGATTTCCACCTATGGACAATGTCTCCCTAAGAGATGAAGACTGTACAGCTCAGCTCAATGTAGAATCTCAAAGCCACCCTCCTGGAGAGCATTGCCCACCTCTGTTCTGGCCACACTTCCATGGCCACTTCCACTCACACAGCCAGAGCCCTTTCCTGCATTGTCCCTTAAACCAAGGGCTGAGCTCCCTGGGAGAGAGATGAGGTGTGCACCTCACTTTCTACTTAGTTTCTCCTGCTTCCTGGCTTTCACTCCCATCTACAGAAGAATTACGAAGCTATGGGGAAATAAGAAAGGTTTCTTCTCCTAGATCATCTGCATTCTATCTATACATGGCCAGAAAGGACAGGAATGATGAAGGAAGTGGATTGGAAGGGAGGGAATTAGAATTTAACATTCACTGCAGTGTGTGTGCATGGGTGTGTGCGTGTATGTGCACGTGCGTGCATGCATGAGTGCTAAAAAGTGCTCAGTGTATGAATACCCCATGGCTCATCCTCAACTGCTGCACTGAAATGTGCTGTCATTATCCCCATTTTAAGGAAGGGAAAACTGAGATCTACAGTGATTGTTATGTGTTGTTCAAAACAAATTCAGAAACCCCCAAAGTATTGGTACCATAGGAACAGCATCTGGAAGATGGGATTGGAAGGCTACTAACCGCAGTTCCAACTAAAGAAAGCAGGGAAAGAAAGGCTCACAGACACTTTTGAGTGATTAAGACAGTTGCCTTAGCAGTGGGTAAAGGAAACAGCACACAAACAGAATAGAAATGAACTTGACAGCATCTGCCGTCTGTGTACCACCCGAGCTCTGTCCTCACACGGGTGTTTCCATGCTGCCTCGGTGTTCAGTGTGTCTCGTGGTCTGCTGAAGACCTGCACATGCGTGATTAATGCTCAGTGAACTCTTGCTTCCACTTACTATCTTTGATCATTTGCTTTGTGCTTTGACAAGAATTTTGTAAAAGTTACTTCTCTCCTCCCCTTGAGTTTCATGGGGAGATCAGCTCGGCATTCCATTCTGCTCATCCCAGACCCCTGTGATGTCAGGACGAGTGGAGATCACCAAGGCTCCGAGGAAATAAATTAAAAATGGTGATTCCCACTCCACCAAAGAAATTCTGAAAGTGAGATCTGAAAGCATGAAATGGGCAGAGTGCAGCCAGGCCTCCAGCGGCTCTCATGGCCGAAGCAGGCTTTGATCTTCATCTTTGACCTGAAAAAAAAAATTATGGATACGTAAAAAAAGAAAAAAGAGACCCTCACACTGCAGTCTGATTGAACTATCTCTCTCTCTCTCTCTCTCTCTCTCTCTCTCTCTCTCTCTCTCTCT
>NW_021604633.1:5168807-5181902 GCF_004785775.1 Grammomys surdaster | reverse complement strand
TCTCTCTCTCTCTCTCTCTCTCTCTCTCTCTCTCTCTCTCTCTCTCTCTCTCTCCCCAGCTGAGAATCAAGAATTACAGCACAATTAACAGAATTTGCTGTAGAGATTCTGAAAATAGTAATGTAGACATCTCAGCGCCTCAGCCTATGTGGCCCATAGGTATGGCTTATGGCTTGCCTAGACTTTGTTTTTCCTTTTTGCCAATCTCAAAAAACAAAATTAAACTTTGTTTATAGTAAAACAAAAAAAAAATCTTACCTTCCCTGCAATCCTTGACCTAGGGTTTTATTTTCATGATCTATAATCCAGGGATCCTGTGTCAGGAACAGCCTGAGGTCTCCTTTACATGAAAAGAATAGGTCCTTACCCATGGCTACTCTGGAGCCACTTAATCCTGACAAGTACTCTCAGATGTGACTTTCTTCCACAGTACTTCTCTTTCTAACATCTCCATACCTAAGGTCTAGAGATGACTCAGTGGTTATGAGCACTGGCTAAGTTCTATGTGCTTCATCTAGTTAAGGGCACTGGCTTCCAGAGGACTGTGGTTCAATTCCCAGTACTCTCAGTACCCACACATAGCAATATATATATTCTATCGTTCAAATTTCAACTCTGCTTCCTACTGACTCACTGGCTCTATCAAAGCAGCTGTCCCGAGATTATTGGAGTTCTCAGAGCTGAGCCTCAGACCTCACTGCTGCTGACAACTCATGACAGGATGGAAGCACAGACTTGGCGACCCTCCATCATAGATCCCCTGTCCAGGCATGGGACAAGACTACTGAGGAAAGACCTGAGCTGTGGGCACCTGTGTTCAGACCAGGGAGCCCTACAGCAGGTCTGCCATCCATGTGAGCAGGTTCTCACAAGTTCCTCGAGCCCTGCTGGAGATGAACCCATGTGTCTGTCCTGAGAATAGTGAGTGCCTGACAGGACGAAGACACAGAGGCCTGGGAATGGCATGGGAACAGCCTCAAATGCTTTCTCTCACTCCCCTTCATAATGAGTCCACACAAGATGCCAGACAAAGGTGAGTTACTTCTGAGAAGTTTTCTTAGAAGGGACGGAATGTGCTGGAAAGCAGTCCTGGCATAAACGTAAATACATTCCATTTCTTGGGCCACTTTCAAGTAGGTACAGCCCAACCCTAGGCTGAGTTCATGGCTCAGTGTGCCTGTGAGAGGCTCTCAAGCTAGATACTCTGAACTCTTGTGGTCGTTACACAGGGAGGTGCTGGCTGCCGTAGGGCGGGGAGGTTATGGGGGAGAGCCTCCCACCATGATGTACTCAGTCACAGCTCCACAGGTGTGCTGTTGCTCAACCACAGGACTGACCTCATCCTAGAAGAGCCTTCCAGAGTCCATAGCCTCCATCTTAGGGTTTTATTGTGATAAAAGCATCATAATCAAAAGCAACTTGGGAAGGGAGGGATTTATTTTATCTTATATTTCCAGTTAGCCATCAGTCACTGAAAGAAGTCAGGGTAGAAAGTCAAGCAGGCCATGAACTTTAAACCTATAGTAAAAACTCTGCTGACAGAAAAGAGGATATTCTTACGTTCTATATATCTATATATACACTCCATATAGCACACAGCAGAAGCCCCATTGAAGAGGGCTGTCCGCTTGTTTAAATCTATTCAAATTTGTACCAATACAAATCTGTTCACTCACTACAGTGACGTTTACCTGCTGTGTCATCTCAAGGACACCCAGAAAGGTGGGGAAAAGGGTCCAATCAATCTGCTGCCCCAGGGTTCATGTCTTTCATCTACTGAAAGTTGAAGATTTCTGTTACACACTGAAACACACAAGGCAAATGCTCTTCAGTTTCCCATTTGAACACATACATGTTGAGTCTTATGGCTGTTACGTAAAACCTGCACATTCTAATAGGTTGTGAAACATGGAGTAAAGGTGATATCGAACCTTTTCTCTCTCTTTGATGAAAGAAACTTCAAAGAATTTGCCATCTTTAATCCAGGACAAGAGACGATCAGAAGGAAAAAAAAAAAACCACTTGACACAGTATCTCATGAAAACTACTATGGAGGACACACACACACCCCTCCCCAAAGCCTGCTAAGGTTAGCCATCTCTTTGCACTACCAGGCAAGGCGAGAACATTCTGAGACACTACCTGGACAGAAATCCTGGATGGAGGGAAGGAGTAAGGGACTGGCCAGATATGAGGTCTAGACACTGGAAACAGACCAGCATGTCTTTTATGGACCACAAACAGGTTGGTTGATGTCACAGGGGAAATGGAAGACAGGGACAGGTCTGATCTTAGGAATGGGACATTTATCCAAGCAATGGTGAGAGGAGATGGCTGGAAGAGAAGATGATACAGGCCTCTCAGGGGGCATTTTAGGGATGCAGATGAAAGAAGCTGTTTCCTGGGCCTACAGCCATGGTACAGATGGTGGGAAAGATGTGTGAGGGGACTCAGCGTTGGGTGAGATGCTGGGGCATAAGCAGCTGTTACAGAGCCAGAGGAACATGAGAAGCAGGGTTAGGAAATGACTCAGGATTTACTTTTGAAATTGAGGTAGGATTGATGACAAAAGCTAATCTGGGGAACAGTCCTTAAGGCCAAGAACAAAGTCCAGCTGGAGCCCAGAACACTGAGCATCAGCTGCAGGTGGCATTTAGAATTCTAAAGTTGGATCAGACTACATGGGGCTAGAAGCACACTGAACTGGCCTGACACGGCAACCATGCCAGGGGCTGCCTCAATAGTTAAGAGTTAGGTCATCTGCTATAGGCTCTAAAAACTGCAGGGAGAGTGGGAGAGTCAGAGAGTGTGGTGCCAGGACCATTGTGTGGGGAAGTATTCCAGGAACAAGACATGGTTGACTGTGTCAAAGCTGCTTTAAGTGATCTTGACCATGAGCCACATAACCTTGGCTGTGGGATGTAGCCCTGAGTGGTAGGGAAGAAAACCTGGAGCAGAGTGATTGAGAATGGGAAGGCGTGCATCAACTGGGTAAAAAGTCATAGGACAGTTCAAAGCGCAGCACTGTTAGGCACAGCCATGGTGCTGTATAGCCGTCACCCACTCAAAGCCAAAATGCTTTTATACCAAACCAGAGCTCTTTCTGGTTACAGATATCTCCCCATGCCTCCCTCCTCACAGTCCGCCAAAACTACTGTCTACTGTCTGTGCCTATGAAGTCCACCCCTCAAGGGACATCTTATAAGTTAGATTACATAGTCTCCATCCTTTCTTAACTGGCTTATTTCACTCTTCACAGCATCGTCAATGTTCATCTATGCTGTAGTTTGTCTGAATTTCTTTCCTGAAGCCAAATATTCTGTTTTATATGTGTCCATGGATCGGTATACACACTGTATATGTACATGCATGTACTTGTGTGCATAATGCATGTGTGTACTGAGTATGGGGGTTGTTTCCTCCTTAGGACTATCATGAGCAATGTTCCTATGATCCTGGGTGTTCAAATATCTATTGTACAAATTCTGAATCCTTGTCTTCAGTTCTTTTGGATGAAAAATGCAGGAGTGGAGTTTCTGGATCTACAGCAGTTCTATTTTTAGATTTTCCAGGACCTGCTTATACTGTTTTCCATTAACAGTCCCATCAGTGGTACGCAAAGGTGATAGCAACTCCACAATAACTTTTGATTGTCTTTTTAAAAAGTCTAATTGCAACGCAGATCAGAGAAAGTGGTAGATCCTTAGGGAATGTTCAAGGGGGTGGTTAAACAATTCAGCACAGAATAAAATGCTGACACAAAATATAAAACCAGATTCTTTTTTTAATTTAATTTAATCTCTTTTTTTTAACTTATTCACTTTACATCCTGCTCACTGCCACCCTCCCAGTCACCCCCTTCCACAATCATTCCTCCATACCCCTCCCCTTCTCCTCTGAGTGAAGGGGGCTCTCCAATTATCTCCACCACCCTGGCATTTCAAGTCTCTGTGAGGCTAGGCACTTCCTCTCCCACTAAACCTGGACAAGGCAACCCAGCTAGTAGAACATATCCTATATACATGCAACAGCTTTTTGGATAGCCCCCACTCCGGTTGTTCAGGATCCATATGAAAGTCAAGCTATACATCTGCTACATATAAGCAGAGAGGCCTAGGTCCAGCCTGTGTATGTCATTTGGTTGGTGGTTCAGACTCAGAGAGCCCCAAGAGTCCAGGTTAGTTGACTCTGTTGGTCTTCCTATGGAGTTCCTCTCACTTCTGGGGCCTGCAAATCTTTCCTCCTAATTCTTCCATAAGGGTCCCCAAGCTCCATTCACTGTTTCCCTGTATCTGTCTGAGTCCACTGCTCAGTGGAGCCTCTGAGAGGAAAACATGTTCCCGTCTGAAAGCATAACAGAGTATCATTAATAGTATTAGTGGTTTGTACTTGTCCATGAAATAAGCCTCAAGTTGGGCTGGTTATTAGCTGCCCATTCCCTCAGTCTCTGCTCCATCCCCTATGCCTGCATTACTTGTAGACAGGATAAATTTGGGGTTGAAAGTTTTGTGGGTGGGTTGTAAAACCATCTTCTTGATGACACAGAGCCAAGCAGAGGGACCTTCATCAATGACCCAGGTGAGGAAGAGGAGCACACCTGGACTTTGATGCAGGCAAAACTGTAGGGGAGATATAGCCTAGAGGTTAATCCTTTAATCCCTCCTCTAACTAAAAGAAACAAATTTCATCTTTGGCTTAGGACCTCCAAGGATCTTGAGATATCTTGAGTCACAGGACCATGGACTCTTATTAAATTTACTAAGAAGCCTTTTATACTCAGTTATCCTGAGCCAAATAACACCAATAGCTGGCCAATACCTGAGTAAAATAGGAACATATGTCCCCAACTACTGCAGACAGGCAGATATAGGGCAGCTCCAGGGAATACTGGAACTGTAAGGGACACATTCAAGTGGCTTGTTACTGCATTCTTGACAGTTGAATATTGGGCCCTGCTGCAGGTTCAGGCAATCCATGAACAAAATCAGTAAAGACTCCATCCCTACCTGGAATCTAACACACCAACTGTTGGCATTTCATCTAGACTCCGCCCCACAGTTACCTGACAACAGCCTGGTGTGCCTGAGTCACTATGAAAGGGGCTGCTTGTCCCTTCCTCATTCTTTTCTCCTCTTGTTCTTGCCCCCTTACCCTCTTCCCAATCTCTCCCCATAACCCCACACCTCTTTCTCCATGTGCTCATGGCCAGCCTCTCCTCCTCTTCTTCTTCCTCCTCCTCTTCCTCCTCCTCTCCTTCTTCTTCTTCCTCCTACTTCTGTCTCTCTGTCTCTCTGTGTCTCTGTGTCTCTCCCTCTGCCTTTCTCTGGCTCTACTCCCTCAACTCCCCTCCCCATGCCCTAAATAAGTACTATACCATATGTGTGACTGGTACCTCAGGGAGAAGGGATGCCTCAAGATGGGCCTGCAGAGCTATCCCCTTCTCTGATACCATACCTCACCTCCACCAAACATATCTCTGCCGCTGCCTCCTCCTCCTCTTCCTCCTCCTCTTCTTCCTCCTCCTCTTCTTCCTCCTCCTCCTCCTCTTTCTCCTCCTCCTCCTCCTCTTCTTCCTCTTCCTCCTTTTTAATAAAACACATCACCAACAGCCTCAACCAGACTGAAGACCTAGTGCAGACAGTGCAGAACAGAAGAAGAGATCTGAGCAATGGTGCCATCAGTAGCCCCTCACTGCTGCTATTGGTCCTAAGTCAGTAGGAAAGGAACATGGGTATGGGGTAAATGAAGGATGAGGTATCAGAGTTTGGAAAGTGAAGGATTGTGAGATAATAGTTCATAAAACTACAAGGACAAATAGGAGTTGTTGGTCAGTGGGATAGCCTTTTATTTTTGTCTCATTAATTAATTTACTAATTTACTTTACAGCCTGACCAAAACCTCCCTCTCTCTTCTCCTCCCTCACATTCCTTTCCCCATTCTCCATCCTCTTTTCCTCAGAGAAGGAGAAGGACCTATCAGTACCAACCCACTCCAGTATATCAAGTTGCAGCAGAAGTAAGTGAATCCTCTCCCACCGAGGGCAGACAAGGCAGCCTAGCTATGATAAAGGTAACCCAAGGCAGGCAACAGAGTCATAGACAGCCCCTGTTCTAATTGCTAGGGAACCCACATGAAGAACAAGCTGCACATCTGCTACATATGTGTAGGGGCCTAAGTCCAGCTCACGCATGCTATTTGGTTGGCTGTTCAGTCTCAGTGAGCCTCCATGGGCACAGGTTAGTTTACTCTGTAGGTCTTCTTGTGGTATCCCTCTGGCTCCTTTCATCCTTCCCCTGACTCTTCCACAAGACTCCCCGAGCTCTGCCTATTGTTTGGCTGTGAGTCTCTGCATCTGTTTCTATCAGCTGATGGATGTGGCCTCTCAAAAGATGCTAGGCTCTTGTCTGCAAGCACAGTAGAGTATCACCCATAGTGTCAGGGGTTGGCTGTCTCGCATGAGGTGGGGGTCTCAAGTGGGGCGAGTCATTGGTTGGCCATTCTCTTGAACTCTGCTCCATCTTTATCATTGCACTTCTTATAGACCGGACAAATTTCTGGTTGAAGGTTTTGTGGGTGGGTTGATGTCACCCTCCCTCCACTAGAAGTCCTGCCTAGCCACAACAGGAGAGCTCTTCAGGCTCCATGTCCCTGCTGGTAGAGGTCTCAGCTAGGGTCACCCCCATAGACTCTGAGGAGCCTCCCCTACCTCAAGCATGTCCCCCACACTGAATCTCACTCCAAAGAGGAAATAGAATAGACATCTGAAGTGCTGGATGGAGGTAACTGGGTAGGAGAAAGGTAGGGAAGGGAACAGAGGCTGATCTGGAATGGGAAGCTAGGTAGACTGGGAGAAAGAATGGCACAGCCATTTAAATGCCCATGTATTTATGTGTGTTGACAGTGTGGGATATATAACAAGCTAGATCTAATGAGAGTACAGGACTGAGTATGAGGGAACTGAGCTACCAAGGGAGATGTAGACATTGAAAAGGAGGTGAATTGCCATGAAGTTACTCTTGGAATTGACAAAGATCCATTGTGGATAATATAGACCAGTAAGCAGCAAAGATGGAAGAGTCATTATGGAAAGGAAGTCTTATTAAGAGTGTTCTAAATGTTCTTCTCCAATAGGAACTCAATGCATGTCTCCATGGATTTTCTTATTTGTTGGTTTTTGTCATTTATACCAAAGCATAAAGAATAAAGTATAGCTCTAGTGTCTTACACACAGTCCCAATTCCATGATATAAAAGCAATGTGCATCCAATTTAAGCCACACATCAGAGATTACATTTGACCTTTCCCAAGGCTAGTGGTACACACTGTGACACATTCTCATGATTCAGAACACTGTCAGCTCCAGGCTGCCTCTAGGTCACAACCCACAAATGTCGCACTGTGCTATGCGGCTGAGCCGCAGTGTGAGGTAGCTCATGGTCATTTGATGTTATCTGGATCACATAGTGTCTTTCCTACATGAAAGTATCAAATGCAGAGGGACTCTATACAAATAATATAAACCTGAATGTTCCTGGACATTTGAGACCAGGTATGCCTATGCATCCAGGATCCATCTTTCTACAAAAGGAATCACTGACTAACAGTCCCCAGGCTGAGATGGTGAGGGCATCTGTGATAATTCCTTCATTTATCACTCCCATATCCAGTGATTGTTGAACACACAAGTCACTATCCCACTCTCTGTTTTCATGTTGTCTTTTATTTTTATTTATATAGCAGCATTTCTATACTATTGTATTTTCCTCACAGGATTGTTAGTGGAATCAATTAATTCAAGAAAAACATAATTAGCGCTTTGTCACATGAAAAATGTTAACATATGTTACACCTTATTATTATTATAATCTTCATTAACGACTCTTGGATCTCAGTCATCATCCTCTCTTCCCTGGAGCAGTTTAATCCTGTTCCCTAGCTTCCTTCCAAGCTTTCAAACAAAGACTAAGAATGTCATCAGATAGCGTGTAAAACCTGAGGCATGGAGTTTTTTGTAACCTGCTTACTTAACATTTCATCCAATGTTTTTAAAGGAATGTTTGTGTTTTGCTTGTTCTGTGACTATAAAACTTGATGAAATTTACTACTTCTAAAACAGGGTATTTGGAGTAATCTGAATCTATTCCCAAGCTATGGTCACTCAAATATGACTTCAGAATAAACTCTCTTTCAAGTAGGAACTGTACTTTGGTACTGACAGCCACATCCTTTGGGTAAGGGACCTCCAAAACCATGTGAGCAGAACAATATGAATCCCAGGTGAGAGGGACCTGAAGAAGCACAATACTCAGCTGTCATGTGAAATGTGTCAGCATTTGTATACTTCTTTTTCACTTAGCCATGAGCTAGACATCCTGAGATTATTCATTATCTTTGTATGTAGTTTTGTAAGGTAGTAACCCGGAAGGCAATTGCAGTGTCACATCTACCATTATTTCTCTTTTTTAGATGTGATTAGGACTCAACCCATATGCATATCTCTTTTGATAATTTCAGTTACCATCCTGTGGTTGACGTTGCAGGTTTTGTCTGTAAGCTGTCTGCACTTTGTAAAGCATTCTTCCCAAATCCAGGTACTCACACGTATTGCCGGTAAACATGGGAAAACAGAAACCTGATGTGCATCCCAGAACATGGGACTGTTTTAGGGCCTGGATATGTGCAAATGCTCTGCTCAGGTAATCACTGATGAAAACATAAATCATTATCCTATGTCATCCTCAAAAGGATGAGGCTAGCACGTCTCTTTCCCAGATTCCCTCAAGCCCTCCAAAAGAGCATTGGCATAGCCTTGGCTAAATTCCAACTGCTTCCCTTGTTGCTTCCAGGCTCTCCACAGGATTGTGATTCAGATTGGCAGGCAAAGTCCACCCACACTCTAGCTAAAAGCACAGGGGTTCTCTCCAAGTCCTTGCAGAAAGCTGAATTGTGCTGTGGACCCTTCTCCAGAAGATATCCACTGCCTTCTAGTCTCATCTGGTCATAATTCCTTGTCCCTCCCTACAGTACTCCCATAGACTGTACTGTCTGTTGCCCAGGAACCATGTACCTGCTCTGGCCTCTCACCACCTATTCGGATCGTCCTCATTCTTTTGGGTAACTTCCTTTGTCCTCTTCCTCCCACCCCCACCCCCACCTCCGAATGTCTAAGCACAAAATTATTAGAATCTATGTCATATTTCAGAAACTCATTTTCTACCTCCCACTGAGCCTGTCTATAAGAATCCAAATATGCAAACATGCAAAACCAAATCCCATTCTACAGAGGACAGGAGAAAATATTATTTGAATGTTTTTTAGGTGTGGAACTACTAGGTTCTCATTGAGTGCAGTGAGAAAAAAAAAATGAACCCAGTCACTCACAAACCAACCAACCAAACAAACAAACAAAAACCAGAAAACCTGATATCCAGCTAGAAAACATCTCTCAGTGGTGACCACAATACTCAGAAAAACTATTGGAGAGAGGAGGTTCTGGCCACTCCTTATTCTCTGCTGGTAGGTATCAGACCCAGGCAGAACATTTGTGGCCCCTTGCCCTATCAGCTCAAGTCAACATACCCAATCCCCTTTTCAGGCCATTTTCATGCTGGACTCTAGATCTACTACAAACTTCTGGATTTAGCTCAGACCTTCTCCCCAAAATCCTCTATGCTAAGTTCATGCTGGAATGCACACTGCAGAGGTACATGGCTCTCATTCAAATGGCCTTTCCAAGCTTCTCTGAAGCAATGCCTACCCATATGTGTTCTGATTCCTGCCATCTAAGGTCCCAGCATGCACCACAACTTCTCTGTCCTTAGAAACACACACAGTGAGCCATTTAAACACAAAGAATTTCCTGATGCAAAGATGGACTTTAAACAAGGCTTAATATCTACCTAGTGCCCAGAGAGGGCTTGGTCCTTTCATCTCTCTTGCCAGAGTTCCTTCAAAGACACTTTCCAGGTCTTCTATCAAGGTGTATTTGCAAGATACAGATGACCATACCCTTTGTCTGTCAGTCTCTTATCCCACAAGTCTACAAAATGTTTGGTATATTCACTGGGGACCCTCCACAAGTCGCCTGTTCCCCTAAACTCTTATGCATATTATCATCAGATTACATTGTTAGATGTAAAATCTCCCCAAGGTCCCTTCTGGCTTTGGCCAATCCCCATGTGACACTGACTCTTATGTTCTAACATCATATAGAATCTCCTCATTGCACCACACAGTGGTCTGTCTGATTTTCAGTGCTGATTTCATCTCAACACCACCACGTCCACCATCCACATCCATTGGCCTGGGGAATGCCATGTTCACAAACACAGCCATAAAACGCTGCAGAGCCCACCTGTCAATTGCTGACAGTGGTCACTGTAGACATAATGTTTTTGTATGCTGTGTAAAGGTTATTCTTGCGTTGTTCACATGCTGACGTCTCCACCCTCATATCTTTTTTCAATACAGACATGGCATTGTAATGTTTAGGTAAAGAATCTCCTGTCTCAAATTTGTATAATCAATTCTTATCATTTATTCTCTGCCTAATCAATAAATGCTGATCACACAATGGCCGGGCAGAAAAGAGAGTAGGACAGGTCTTCCTCCGGCCAGAGGGGAGAGACGAGGAGGAGAAGGAGAAGAGAACGAGAAGAAGGAGGAAGAAGAGGAGGAGAAGGGAGGAGGAAGACGAGGAGGAGGAAGAAGAAGAAGAGGAGGAGGAGGAGGAAGAGGAAGAGGAAGAGGAAGAGGAAGAGGAAGAAGAGGAGGAGTTGGAATTGGAGCCATGAGGAGAGGGCCTGAGAAGACAGCATAAAACATCTGAAACAGAACTAGAGTAATATTAAACTGCAAGTACTTAGGGGATGGGGATAGAAGGTAGCCAGATTACCACAGAGAGTTAAGGTAGATCATTTAACTGACTAGGTATGGAGGTGCAGCTTACAATGAATCTTAATTTCTCTGTGTAGTTATTGGGGACTTGCAAAGGTAAAGAAATACAGCTGTTGGATTAATTTACTCATTATATTTATATTAAAATAATTCATTTTACAGATCATAGCTATGTAAACTCCACTGTAAACAAGCTTCCTGCAGTTATGGAATTCCTTCCATGCCAGGGATTCCCAGGAAGCCTTCAACATTTCTCAGCCTGAAGTTCACCTCTTTTCCTCCTTGGACACTCCCAGCCTTCATCTACATTCTTCTTATGACACTGTAGTGAGCTCACCATAGCAAAAACATGGACAGATACGTGTGTGTCTTTCCATAATATAACAATTTATATAGTAACAATAGATTCGTGATTCGTGTCAGTCTTGCAGAGTGGTCCTGGAGTCCTTAATATGGAGCTGTTAGCAAATACAAGTTTTTTCCTTCCGATCACAATTATATTTAGTCTCAAATCACAGACAACACATCATCATCATAATTCTGTGTATATATGTCTCTGTGTGTATGTCTGTGTGTGTGTGTGTGTGTGTGAGAGAGAGAGAGAGAGAGAGAGACAGAGAAAGAGAGAGAGAGAGAGAGAGAGAGAGAGAGAGAGAGAGAGAGAGAGAGAGAGAGGGAAGGAGGAGAAATGGGGTTAAGGAAGCTGCAGTAGGGTTAAAAGAGTCCTATTGGATCTTACTAGAGAGCTAAATTGTAGCACTAACTGGTCTCAGAGTTAAGGAGATTTGTAGCTAAGTCAAGCTATAAAAGTGAGGTGTGGGGTTGTGGAGGCCATAGAGCCAGACACAGTACTATCTGCCAGTTGGTTCCTTGAAAGGCACACATTGATAGTTCTGTGGGTGCCAACCCATTCCCAACGTCCCAACATCTATGTTCTCTTCCTTATGAGGCGCAGATGACTTTGTACCCCTTCCTCAGTCTGGCGTGTTTGATAAGATCTCCAGTCTTGTTTCTGATGGGGTTTTAATATATCCATAGGCTCGTGCCATGCCAGTTGACTCTGGTAAATTTATAAAGTGGTAGTTCTTATTATTAGGAGTAAGCTATTTACCAGTCAGTGTCTAGTGAGTGATAGTGGATCCAGCAGTCCACTGACATGAACAACCAGAAGCAGAGCCATCCTGCTTTTACATTTGCCCTCAAAATTAAGCCAAATGCTAAGGGCAAAATCACCCAGGGCAACACACAGCCAGAAAGCTGCTGCTTCACACAATAAGGAGCCACTTAGAGCAGGGTACAGCCTGCTCTGGACAGACACGTTCCTCCTCTTCCTTCTGCAGTGCCTTGTTACCTTTAGAAAACTTATTTTCAAAATGCTGTTATGGAAGAACAGTGGGAGTTCCAGAAAATACAGGAAATTGCAAGCAACCATTACTTTAAAAACAAAATATTTGTGCCTGGGCCCACATTTATCTGAGAATAAAATCATTGCAATAAAATCCTTGCTGCCAGGATGGGTGAATTCCCAGGCAGGGAAGGTGGGTGTGTGAATTTCCACTGTGTTTTCATGCATGCAGTGTCTGCTTTTAGAGTAGAAGTGAGTTGATGGAGGAGAGTCCACTGACTTCATCCCCAGGCCTCTTGTCCTGACAAGTCAGTCGCTGATCCATAAGCCTAAGAAAGTCTTCTTTAAAATCCCTTTTATACTTTATAAAAACAGAAAGAGAAAGGAGAGAAAGACAGAGATTGGGAGAGAAATTGCTTTCTAATCATATGTCCTTGATACCAAAAAGCCGAGCAATCTAAATAAAAAAAAAAATCCTTTCTAAAAGGTCATCTTCCTACCCCTTTATAAATTTATCATAAAAAGTAATTTCCTTTCAGGTTAAAAGAGTAATTTTATATCTCATTCACTATAATATATCCTTATAATGACCCAGACATTTCCCAAAATGTGTCTATCACTCATTCACTCATTCACTTATTTTACCCACCTTATACCCACTCACCCACCAATCTCATATCTTTTGAGTGTCTATGTATTGATACATCAATCCCTCTATCTATTCACATATCAATCCATGTAACCACCTATCCATCCATCCATTCATCCATTATCAGATTCATCCTTTCATCCATCCAGCTATTCAGGTGTCCATCAGTCCATCCATTTATCCATCCACCCACACACCCATCCAT
>NW_021604633.1:5119252-5168797 GCF_004785775.1 Grammomys surdaster | reverse complement strand
ATCAGTCCATCCATTTATCCATCCACTCACATACTCACCCATCAGTCCACTGCCAGAATTATCCTTCTTTCTCCTTTCTGTTATCTCTCAATATGACAACTAATCAGATAACCCCTCCCACAGGTTTACCTCCCATAATTCCAAATTCAGTATATCACACCCAGAGAAATTACTTGCTTGTTTGTTCTCCTGATTGAAATATAATTTCTACAAAGACATGAGTATACCTTATACACTTCCCAAACACAAACCTTAGCCCTAAAGTGGTGTGTTGTAATTATTTGGTTGTATCCAAGGAGAAATGCATATCATTTATTCTGATGAGTCAACATAAGAAATTTCAACTGAGTTCTAAAGAAGTGTTTACTTACATACTTTTACATTCTTTTTTTTCCTTTAGCAGTCACAATAGTATATCCAGGTCTACTTAGAAAGAGACTATGTAACCTTTCACACTGTAATTTCATCTAGACAACATGGACTATCTCATTTGGGGGTCTGTGCTTTCTTTACATTCCTGAATTAACCAACTTGATGATTTTACCCTCCTGAAAATTATTCTTCTAACTCAACCAAATGTCTCCTTGCTTCTCTCAGAAAAACGATATGCTTATAAGTCAGGGGATGTTTGTTGACAGACAGCCCTTGTCTTGGGATTTCCTTGCTGTGAAGAGACAACATGACCCCACAACTCTTATAATGGAAAACATTTAACTGGAGCTTAGTTTCAGGGGTCTAGCTCACTATTGTCAAGGTGGGAAGCTTGGTAGTATGCAAGCAGATGTGGTACTGGAAAAGGAGCTGAGAGTTCTACATCTGGATTGGCAAGCAGCAGGAGGAGACAGTGAGCCACTAAGCCTGGCTTGAGCTTCTAAGACTTTAAGCCTGCCCCCTAGTGACACACTTCCTCCACCAAAGCTACACCTACTACAACAAGGCCACACCTCCAATCAGTGCTCCTCCCTGTGGGCCTCTGGGAGTCATTATTATTCAAAGCACCATAGCCTTCCTCTCAAGTTCACTTAGTGGCCTTGTTCACTTTAGAGAGCTGTTCTTGTTGAGAAGCTCTGTGTTGTGGTGTGTGGCTCCAGAACTATATCTAGCAACTAATAATTCTGAGTCTGGCAGAAGTGAGGAATGTAGGAATGCAGCATATTTTTCAAAACCCCAAAATGTTCCTATTTTTTTCCCTTAGACCAACTGTACTGTGGTTTTCTTCCCATGAAAAGCACGACAAGACTCTAGCTGAGCATTATCACGCCCATTGATGGGTATTGATCACAGCCTTCCCAGCCTGAGGGAATTTGGACTGAAATCACTACTCCTGGCTTATAGCCTCCAGAACATGGGAAGAACAGCAAACTGAACTTCTGATCATCTGTCCATCAAAGTCTTGCCCACTTATTCTAGAGCTCAAGGGTCTGGGGATATCTCATGTCCTGATGTCTCACACTAGGGGGTCAGCTCCCCACAGTGGTGAGAGGTAAGGATAGATTGCCCTTAATGCTTAATTGCCCCTAGCAACCTCTTACAGCACAAAGGTCATTGACCTTCCAGAAATAAAGGTCTGAGCTTCCTTTTAATTAAAGGAGGTAGGGTGGTCAGAAGAAGAGGAAGCTGTCAGGACCTCTTCAAAGAAAGCAGCCCATTTTGAGCAAGTCATTTAGAAGATCACAGATCTGGAAGGAACATGAGTAAATTTGTCATCATGCCATTCAATAAGCACATTACCCTAGGGACAGCAGCAAATTCACTTTCCTACCTATGAACACTGGAAGTCACAGGCTGATGCAGAGGGAGACACAGGTAGGAATGAGAGAGGAGAGCAGTGTCAGAGTTCGTAGAGGAAAAGCTGATGCTTGCGGGCAGCCTTCAGGCACATCATGATGAATGGTTCCCTCTGCACATCCTCTGGGGGGCTTTAATTCATTCTATGCTAACACTGATGAGCCAGATGGACACCATTCACTTCCCATGCACTTAGAAAGGTTGTAATAGCAGCAAAGCACCTTGCCATCCATGGGACCCTCACCTGAAACCCAAGGTAGCTGAGGTGTAGA
This sequence comes from Grammomys surdaster, assembly GCF_004785775.1. Classification (NCBI taxonomy): domain Eukaryota; kingdom Metazoa; phylum Chordata; class Mammalia; order Rodentia; family Muridae; genus Grammomys; species Grammomys surdaster. The sequence goes on along the minus strand of NW_021604633.1, from coordinate 5,166,737 downwards.
TCTGGGACACTGGTAGTGATTTTGCCCAGACATCAAGATGAAGTGCTGTTCTAGGGCTCTCAGACACAAGAAAATTAATTGAGTGCTATGTGAAAATGCAGCCCCATTAGTTTTTACAACCAACTGAGCAGGTCCTTGACATTATTTGTCACCATAAGAAAAGCCACTGTCTTATTTTCTTTCTTTTTAAAATTGGCACATTTATTTTTTATAAATCTCCCAAAGCACTCTAATTCCCAGGTTGTCTTGAAACCTATAAATAAATTCTACATTCTAGAACAACCCTGCAGTTGTTTTTCTTTACGTCATCCAGTATCAGTGTCTTAATGCCCACTCTAAAGTTGAGCTTAAAGCAGTCAAAGAGAGATAGTACAATATCTGTAATCCCCAAACTCAAGAGGCGCTCAGAACATGAGGATTGCCAGTTCAAGACCAGTCTGGGCTACATAGTAAAAACTTGTCTTTAAAACTGGGCTGAGTTTACCAGAAGCATTAGCAAACCAGAAGACTACATACCATCTTAGGTTGATTGACATGTCAGTCTTCTCTCTTCCCTTCAACAACCTCAGTTCACCAAAGTAAGAACAATTATGCCTTCTTCTCTGTCTCTTAGGTCAAGGATACAGTGATTGTGTTTGGAAACTCTTCTTTGGGATAACCCTGTAAAGGTGAATTGAATTAGAATTTCAAGTTACAGGTGCAAAGAATTCAGATTATAGCTCCTTTATCCTCATGGCTGCCAGGCCTGATGACAGCAATCTAGATCCATCTATGGGAGTATGATCTGGTGTGACATGTGATTTAGAACGCCCTGAAAACTCCTGAGAGAGACAAAGGGCCCTTCAACATTCCCACTCCACAGAGCAACTGTGGAAGACACACACGGTACTTGAGCATCTGACGTCAAACCAGAGCAGTCAGAGAAGGATTGTAATTTCTTCTCCAGAAACAAGAATTTACTGGTTGTCCTTAATTGGGCAGAGCCCCCTGGCTTCCTGTGTTTCAGCTGGGGAGGGTATCCTTACCCTGCCCAGGAAGGGGTATTTACAGGCTGATTCTAGAAGAGTTACACATAGTCCCTGACAAGAGATTATCTGGTTTCCTGGTTTTGCAGTTGATGTATCCAGCAAGAGGTGGGAGCATACTGGGTATCTCATAAAGAAACAAAATACCACACTACAGTGTAGTTGAAGCTATATGTTCCAAGAAATTTGGATGGGTCACTCTGCTTGCTCTGCCTTTCATGGTGCCAGATAAGGAGCACAGAAACAATCCCTCTCAATCCTAGCACTCAGGATAAGTGCCTGCTGTTGCTGCAGTCAGTTTCTCAGAGGCAGGACATGACTCCAGTAGTATAAGGATTCTTATTTCCAAAATGTGTATTTGATCGCTATATTAATAGGAAAGACTCATGAAAATGGGAAGCTACAGAATGAACTCTTTGCTGATGTGTAAACTGGGCATCAAGCTCCTTCTTGTGTCCACTTTGTCTCTGGGAAGACTGTCTATCCTCTAAAGCAACATAGCTAACATGTCTAAACCTCAGCAGAACCTAACACTATGCTGAGAAGATGACTCTGGGTGGGTATGGGATATTCTTAATTTCCGGATGAGAGTCACTCTATAATTTTAGCTCACAGTAAGGTATTTGCCACAGTGCATACCTTTAGACATTAGGAGATATGTGCACAGCATCCAGTTATGGCTAGATCTCTTTAATTGAATTGAGCTGACTGTAGTTAGTGGCCACATACATAAAACGTCCACAAGCATGGACTCTACCCTGGACATAGCATGGTACCCACTGACTGATTTAAATAAGCCAGTATAGACTGAGGCTCCCACAGACTGAGGTCCCCACTTCACATCTGGACTACGGAAACTCTCATCGCTAGATCCGGAGGTTTTAACGTGTGGGAGAGAACCATTGTCTATTTATCTCATTTCTGTCAACTGGTGTCTCTTCTGTACATATGTCTTTGGTTTATTCTGACTTATGTAAATTAGCAAATTGCATGCTGACCTAGGTTTAAGTTTGAACAAAACCAAATGATTCTTTGAATTCTACCAGATAAGTTAGTTAATTTTGAATGCAATAAATTATCCATGATTAGACCCTAGGAAACTGTAAGATGATCTTCAAATGAGCTGAAGGACCACCTCGCCCAAAAGGAACATTGTAGCTACAGTACATTCTTTAACCAGGAATGAAACCCCAAAATCATCCTGCATAAAAGCTACTTTGTTCTGGTTTTCCTAGTTCTCCAGTCTGTCTGTTTTTATACAGGGATACAATGCAGGTACTATGTTGTGGTATTAGCATCACAGACCCTTTGTTTCTATGGCTTAAAGATATTCTTTCCTTAAAACATTCATAACCAAGTTTATAAATACACACACACACACAGAGAGAGAGACACACACAGACACACAGACACACACAGACACACAGACACACAGACACACAGACACACACAGACACACACACACACACACACAGCCCAGGTATGGAAGTCAAATACTTCACCATCTTTCTCATATGTAGAACCTAAAAATGTCAAGATTATGGAAGTGAATTGGTGTCAGAGCAGGAGTATGAACCAAGGAGATTATGTCCAAGGTTCATGTTTAAGACAAGAAAGTTCTGAGGACCGAAGGTTCAGCATGGTGACCACAGAATTAGAACTTCAAGTAACAGGTGCGAATAATACAGACTACAGCTTACATAGCCTAATGGCTGCTGGTCCTGATGATACCTTGGATGCATCTAGGGGAGTATGATATCGTGTGACATATGGTTTAGAACTCCTTCAAAACTCCTGTGAGAGACAGTGTTCCTGGAAGTTAAAGATTTTAGGAGATCTCATCACAAAATCGCAGAATTTGAGTAGTTTCTTAGAACGGAATATGAAAAGACAATGTAGACAGTTTTTATGTCAACTTGACACTCGATAGAGTAATCTGAGAAGAGGAAACCCCAACTTAGAAAATGTCTCTGTAAAATCTGGCTGTAGGCAAGCCTGTAGCAGCACCCTCTCCATGGCCTCTGCATCAGTTCCTGCCTCCAGGTTCCAGCCCTGCTTGAGTTCCTATCCTGACTTCCTTCAATGATGAACTATGGTATTCAAGTGTAAGCCAAATAAGCCCTTTCTACCCCAAGTTGCTTTTGGTCATGGTATATCATCACAGCAGTGCCCACCTTAACTAGGACAGAAGTACGTATCAGGATAATGAGGTGTCGCTATAACAGACCTGATGATGTTTTGTGGAAGACTGTGGAAGGACTTTGGTAATTTGGGCTAGAAGAGCCATTGAGTGTTGAGACCTCAGTGAGCTGTTCTGTTGGAGCTTTGAGGATAAGAATGTTGAGAGAAGTACAGAAAATGGAGGTCAGGCTTGTGACGTTGCAGAGAGAAGCAAGAGCTCCGCTGAGCCATTTTGTGTGAAAAATCTATGGTTTCTGGTCCACTGGAGCTGAAGAATCAGCTGAGATTAACAAGAGACCAGAAACATTAAAGTAAAACCTTTGATTTACTCAGACCATTGATGCTGGCCAGCTAGAGCTTAGAAATTAGTGGTGAACGAGGCCAGCATCATTGAGGTGAAATCCGGAAACTATTTCCTGAGAATCAGCACAGAGAAGTTGCATTCCAGAGGCAGCCAAGGTTGTACCTCGAGCTGACAGCTGATCTTGGTAGTGTTAAGAGTCACCCAGGTGTACTGATTTTGGTTTTGAAAGCATAGAGTGGTCATGGAGAACAGCTGAGGCTTCGTACTGTATAGGCCAGTAAAGGGGTAAAGCCTTAGTAGCAGTTGAAGGCTCAAGATTGAAGGAGTCACACAGAGAAGCTGAAGATCATGGAGAGGCTAGGATAGGCTACTAGTGAGAGGGCAGTTCAGTATTTTGGAGATGCCAGTATCATGGAACCGCCACCAAGAACAGCAGCAACTGTGGAGTGGAGTCTTCCTTAGGTTAGAAGACAAGCAACGTGTGCTACAGAGGGTGGAGCTGGAGAAGTAACCAAAACCCTTTGGAACAGTCCAGAAAATTGTAAGTCAGCCTCAGATGTTGTATATGTTGTTATTTACATTGTTGGGGTTTGGTTTTGCTTTGATATGATTGTGAACATGCCCTGATTCTTCCTTCTTGAAGTAAGTTGAAAGATTTTGGACTTTTAAAAGACAATTTGAATTTCTACAGAGACAGGATATTTTAAAGGAACTAAATTTTTAATGTTTGAATTTGTAAACATCGTGGGACTTTTAAAACCATTTATGTTTATAATATGAGATTTTGGGATGAATGAGAAAGGAAAGTTTTCAGCTTTATGGTGATAAGTTTGAGTGTCAAACTGACAAGGGGTCAATTGTCCTGAATATTTTTATATCAACTGACACAAGCTACAGTCATCTGAAATGATGATTTCAATTAAGAAAATGCCTCTAATGGTTGAATCTTTCTCAGAAGGAGAAATAAAATATGTATCAGAGGTGGATGGAGGGAGGGAACTGGATAGGAGAGGGGTTGGGGCGGGGAATGGGGCAGACATGGTTGGGATCAGGTGTAGGGAGAGTAGAGGAGAGAGAAGGAACATCAGCAGTTGGGGGAGGACAATATCTAGGATGTGCCAGAGATCTGGAATGGGTGAAGCCTGTGGGGACTGAGACTCCTAGCAGTGGGAGATATGGATCCTGAAGTGGCCACTTCCTGTAACCAGGGACTCCTGGTGAAGGGTTTAAGGACAGCAACCCATCCACAAAACCTTCAACCCAAAACATGTCAAGCCTACAAGATGTGCAAGAACAAAGATCAGAGAGGGAAGGAGTGGCCAAGCAATGACTACCACAAATTGAGACCTATCCCACAGACAAGAACCAGTCCCTGACGCTAGTAATGATACTCTGTACACTGTAGACAGGATCCTAGCATAATTGTCCTTTGAGAAGCTCCACCCAGAAGCCAATGGAAAGAGATGCAGATACCCACAGCCAAACGTTAGATGGAGCTCAGGGAATCTTGTGGAAGAGTTAAGGGAAGAATTGAGGAATCCAAAGGGGACAGGGACTCCACAGAAAAACTAACTAACCCAGACCCTTGGAGGCTCCCACAGACTGAACCACCAACCAAAGAGCATACAAGGGCTGAACCTAGGCCCCCTGCACGGATGTAGCAGATGAGCATCTTGGTCATCATGCATGTCCCCCAACAGCAGGAGGGGGGCTGTCTGCCTGCCTGTGGATCCTATTTCTCTAAATGGGCAACCTTGTCTGGCCTCAGTGGGAGAGGATGAGCCTAGTCCTGCAGCAATTTGATGTGCAGTAGGAGGAGGCTCCCCTTCTCAAAGGAGATGGGAAGGGAGGAATGGGAGGAGGATCTGCATGAAGGGGGTGCTGGGAGGAAGGGGGTTTATATTGGGACATAAAGTGAGTAAATAAATTTGATAAAAAGAAAAACGAAAATGCCTCCTTAAGACTTGGTGGTGGACAAGTGTGTAGGGCATTTCTTAATTAGTGATTGGTGGGTGAGAGTCCTGCCCATTGTAGGTGATGCCATCCTTAGGCTTCTGGTCCTGGGTTCTATAAGAAAGTAGGAAGAGCAAGCCATAGGGAACAAACCAGTAAGCGGCACTCCTCCATGGCCTCTACATCAGCTCCAGCGTCTAGGTTCCCACCATATTTGAATTCCTTCCCTGGCCTCTTCATTGATGGGCTGTAATATGTGGAAGTGTAAGCCTCTCCAAGTTGCTTTTGGTCATGGCGTTTCATCACAGCAGTAGTGACCTTAAGGAAGACACAATGTGAGAAGGGAATTAGGAAAAGATACAGGGAGAGGATGAGAGGGAAGGCCAAAAAGAGATGATGAGAAAGGGGTCTGAGGAGAGGCTGAGAGAAGATGTGAAGGCAGCCTGTGAGGAGAGGGTGCATGGAAAGACTGTGACGGAAGAAGAGGAAAACGCACAGAGACGATGCGAGGAGGGATCGTGAGGAGTTATGAGGAGATGTGAGGAGAGGCTATAGGGGTACACATGAGGTGAAGGGTGCTTTAAGAGATCCAGCTAGTCTTTGCTTTTGTACACTAAAGTACTGTCCACACATGGATATAATTTTTACTCATCGCTATAGTTTGATAAAGATGAAAGGAAACAAAAAAGTTGCAGCCTGTAGTTCTGGGGGAAAGTTGTAGTTTTTAACATTTACTCTGCTGCCTTCATAGGAGTGATTTTTTTTTTTTAAGGAGAATCCTAATATTCTTTAGACACTCTGATTTGACCTCCAGATGCCATTGAAATGTGTTTACATATGTGTGATAAGACTTCTGGGGAGACACAACACACATGTCTACTCACTGAGTGAGGGAGTGGATGACAGTCCTAAGTAGGGATAGCATCAAAATCCAACTTGGATTATTGGGGTTACTTGCAGGAGCAGAAATGACTCAAAGACAGCAGCACCACCAAACCTCACCCCAGCATGGGTGACAGCTCATGATCTGGGAACCTGAATCACACAACACAGCCTGCAGGTAGCTTACCTGGCTGGTGCCTCAGTTGGCCTCAGAGTTCTCTTTCCATGTTGGCTTTTACTGTTTACTTCAACAGGGAGGATCCTGGTGACTCTGTTCAATTTCAGGGATTGTGGGTTTGGGGGTGTTATATCCTGTATGAGACTCTTTATTCACCCTTTTAAAATAAGATGTATTTTGGTCACATTTCAAGGACAAGCACCCTGGTACCTCAAGGATATACAAAAGTTTCCAGGTTGCAGTTGCCACTGGGGACCAGCAGAAGACATAAACCAGATGATGTCAGGTGATTCCTATCTTCTTTTTCATGTGGTACTTTTACTTGTTCTGTTTATTCTTTTACAATTTCTCATATGTGTTTCATATGTGTGTATGATGTTTTATTATAATCAAAGTACCCTATTATCCTCTCATTCCCTTACCCAGCCCCCACCAAATTTCTTTTTCCCAAGTCTACTTTCTACTTTACTTGTGTGTGGGTGGGTGTGGGTGTGTGGGTGTGTGTGGGTGGGTGTGTTCTTGTTCAGTTGGTTTCATCATCTCAGAAAAGTACGAGTGTTAAAGGGGTTGGTTTTAATAAGTTTTTCTGTCACACTTTCTTTTAAAATTAATGTATTTATTTTTTTTACATCTAGATTGAAGCTTCCCTTCCCTCCTCTCTTCCAGTTCCTCCCTCTCACCTCATCTCCCCCACCTCCCTCCTTTTCTCCTCAGTGAAGGGGAGGACTTCCATGGATACTCTTGACGTATCAATTTGCAGTAGGACTAAATGCATCTCCTCCTAGTGAGGCTAGACAAAGCAGCCCAGTTAGGTGAAAGGAAGCCAAAGACAGGCAACAGAGTCAGAGACAGCCCCTGTTCATGCTGTTAGGGGTCCCACATGAAGACCAAGTTGGACATCTGTTACATATGTGTAGAAGGGCTTAGTCTGTTCCATGAATGCTCTCTGGTTGGTAGTTGAGTCTCTGTGAGCCACTATTGGCCTTGGTTAGTTTCTGTAGGTTTTCTTATGGTGTCCTTGACCTCTCTGACTCCTTCAATTTTTCCCCTCCCCCTTCTACAACATCCTCCAACCTCCATCTAGTGTTTGACTGTGGGTCTCTGCATCAGTTTCCATCAACTGCTGGGTGAAGCCTCTCTCATGACAGCTATGCTAGGCTCCTGTCTGCAACTATAAGAGAATACCATTATCAGTGTCAGGGGTTGGCTTTTTCCCATGGCAGGGGTCTCAAGTGTGGCCAGTCATTAGTTGACCATTCCCTAAATTTCTGCTCCATATATATCCTTCACATCCTGTAGTTAGGACAAACTGTGGGTCTAAAGTTTTGTGTGTGGGTTGGTGTCCCCATCCCTCCATTGAAAGTCTTGCCTGGTTACAGGAGGCATCTGGAGTGGATGGAGGGAACTGAGTGGGAGAAGTGGTTAGAGGGGAAACATGGATCAAGTGTGGGAAGGATAGAAGGAGAGAGAAAGGAGACATCTCTGGGATGAACTAGAAATCTAGGACAAGAGAAACTCCCAGGAACCTATGTGGGTGACCCTAGCTAAGACTCCTAGCAATAAGGGATATGGTACCTGTCTTTTTAGGTCAGATGGACAGAATGTCCTCTATGAATGGCACCTTTTTTTCTGACCATCCAGAACACACATGCACTTGGCAGAAACGCAATACTAAACAAACACAGAATGGAGCCACTCCTATCAGAAGCTTGAGTGGGCATCAGAGCACAGAGTCCATTTATATGGTGGGTGATCAAGTCCCCAGAAAGTCATCAAGATTCACATTTCAGAAGTTAAGGCCACAGAGAACATACCCAGCTTGCATACCCTGCTTCTTCAGCTGAGAGAAGGAACATGTTCAGGTTGTAAAACTTTTTATTTTCCCGTTTTCGAAGAGAAATCTATCATGAAACGTGTAAAATTGTCTATGGGAGACCATTATTGGGCAGTGTGGCAAATAGATGTTTTTCCTAGCAAAGCCTAGTGGTGCCCTGTTCCCGTTACTTTAGTTCACATGTATAGAGCACTTATAAACTCATATTTACTATGAAGTGTTCACCTCAGGATGTTGAGTCAGGGATTTAAGAATATCAATGTCTAAGACTAAGAAAACATAAACTTAGAAAGCGGATGTGATCAATTTTGGATCTTGTTTCATCTGAAGTCACTTCATTAGGATCCTCATGCCATAAAAGATGCAGCAGCTGCCAGTGCCTTATTTATCTTTATGAGTGCTAAATTCTCAATGTTAGCTATTCCCTTCACATAGATGCGTTTGAAGAGATATGTTTCCCATTCTCTAGCCACACCTTTCTGATGAGTTGGGGACCAGGTCTGATCATCACTCCAGGCTGACTGCGTGCCTTCCTGGCTCTAAGGATAGTTCAAGGTTCTAGGACTTGTGAGGACCCACCTGAGGAAAGGCCTGGGGATGCATTCCACACTGTTCTGCTTACTATCTGATTATCTCTTCACCACTTCAACTCCAGAATGAGAACACTTGGAGCTATGGTAATAACGCTGGTGGTAGTGGGGACTGGAATTTTCCTCCCTTTCATCCTGAGAAGCAGAAACGTCTTGTGGGGTAAGTAACAAATGATACGTAATCTTTTTGTCTTGTAAAGTTGTTTTTCACATTCAACAAACCAACCATGTCACGGCAGTTGTTGAGAATCAGTTAAGACCCTTTTGTGCTTGTCAAAGAGCATAATGTAATTCTTCAGTTTAGAAGGATTAAATTATAATTCCTCCTTTAAAAGAACTGATTTTTCCATGATTATAGAATAAATCATTTCATATATATATATATATGTTTTTAAAAGTTTTGAGAATTTTTGTTTCTTTGTTATAAAATCATCTTAAATTAAATGTCTCTGATATAGATAGTTTTGGGTTTAGTTGTATGGGAAGTTATAGTAAGAAAGCTACTGAGATATCTGGGCTAACATAATCATTCTTTGCTATAAAGAAAAGGAGAAAGGAAGGGATGGGGGGGGAAAGAAAGAGAAAGAGGGAGAGAAGGGAAGGAAAGGGAAGGGAAGGAAAAGAAAGGAACCTGGGGAAAGAAGGGAAAAAAGGACAAGTGGTTACTCTGGAGCAAGCTTCCTGGTATCAGGATGCTGGGGAAGGGGCACTTGCTGCCCCCAGTCTCTTAGACACAGCTCAGTCATTGGGCCTTGGCATCCTTGTCTACACTCAGATCTGCTTCCTGCTAGGAGCTACATGCTGTTTAATTTTTCTGCCTGAAGATCATGACTGTACTGAAGTCACCCTGCTGCCTTTCCAGGCTCAGGAGCTCCTAAAGAAAGCATCCTTCCACCTTTCCTTCTGGGTATCCACACTGGCTACTCTGGGATCTGTAAATCACTCCTTCTGATGGGCATGTCACTCCCCTTCCAAGTCTGGGTGTTCAATTGACCACCACTACAGGCATTCCTGGTGAGCATTATTAACTTGGGAATTGTGTTTCCATGACGACTAAAGAAAACAAGAGGGGTGCTCATATTAAATCTTCAAGAAAACCTAAGCATACCCCTTCATACCAATTCTTCTAACATCTGGAACATGACAGGTGTTCAGCACACAGAAGGAAGTAAACCACTTTATCCTTTTGTTCAATAGCTATCAAGACCCTAGAGGAATAAAGCAAGACTGAAAAGATGGAGGTCAAGAGTCTAGTCAAGAGCTCGATATTGCACCTGTGAGCTGTTCATAAAAACATCTGCACAGTGTGGCTTTAACATTTTGAAATGATATTCTTTTCCAAAATGAGGATATGGGACATCTGTAACTCTGCCCACAGAGTGTTTTTGTTCCTTGGAACAGGGTTTCAGTGCATTGTCCCCATCAGGTTGGAAATCACCGTGCAGAACATATAGATGTTCCTGCCTCTACCTCTGCCTCCAGAATGTTGGGTTGATTTATAAATCTGTAATAGAGTCGACTCTTTTGCTTACATTTTAATAGTATATAATAATGAACAACATGACTTCTATAATGATAGTGCACTGTTGGAGTGTACTTTACTATTCATTATAAGCTGGCTTATTATCCGTCTACTCAACAAATTTCTTAAGTAGAAAATCTGCTGGTAGTGGTGCCACACATTGGTGGGCAAACATTGAAGAGGATGAAACAGGAGACTCGCAAGGCCAAGGTCAGCTTAGGCTCCACCTTTATTCTGGTATAAGTCAGTGGGGGAGGACTTGCTGGGCATGCGTGAGGCTCTAGATCTGATAATATATTTTTTTAAATCATCAAAATCACTGCTAGTGCCCTTCAAGTTCTGCGTGGGGTGATAGCACCCCTGTAATCCTGCTTGAGGCAGGAGGATCATGAGTTCAAGGCTAGCATCAGATGAATAGCAAATTTGAGTGAACTCAGCCTGGGTTTCATAAGACCCTGAAATAGAAAAACAAAAACAAGCAAAAAGTGTTTTGTGTCACAGTGGTTCAAATTCATGTTCTTTAATATAAGAATATTTATCAGTTGAAAACTAAACAACAGTACCTTTGAAACAATAAATATTCACTGGTAAAATGTATTTAAAATGCAGTTTTCATATGATTCATTTCACTACAGCCAAAATTAAATATATTTGGAAAATGACAATGCAGATGACTTTGTGGATTTGGGGGACATCAGTGACATTTTGAGAAGCAAAGCTATAGGGGACACAGCATACAACACACACACACACACACACACACACACACACACACACTTTCTATGCAAAGCCAGATGCCTCAAAGCACAGAGGAAAGAAACCTCGGCACCTGGAAATTCGGTAATAAAGTACTGCAAATGAGAAAAAGGTTTCATTTTCTCCTAAAGTATACCCACGACCATTATAAATCTAGGAAGACTTTGCTCATAGTGTCTCTTGACAACCCTCAGTAGTACATGCTCCATGAAGTACTGTGTATTCCTCTCAACAGACTGAGATGGGCTTCCAGTGTTTGTGCAAAATTAAGATCCATGTGAAATTATCTTTATGGCGAACTCAGCAGCTCGCTGTAGCTGTGAAAAGAAAATAAGATGCAAATGAACAGCGTGAGCAGGAAAGCTGCCTGCAAATCCTGAGATTGGGAAGCCAGCCTAGTGGGGGAGTTTGTTTAAAAGGAAAGCTGGCTAGCTCTGTTCCAGTTCACCAGATTTTTGAAAACAGAGATCGTCCAAACAGGATCCACACGTGGCTCTGAGTGAGTCCCAAGTGATCAGAGTCAGCCAGGGGCAGCTCGTGGGAGCCTGGGGACCTCTGTGGCTTTGGAGAGAAAGACATTGGCTTTCTTTGACTTCTTTTGGTTTGTATTTGTGAACAAGTCTAGAACTATGCAGCCAGTTTCTTTGTCCTGACATACAGCATCTTCTTGTATAATGGCTTCTTGCATTCCAGTTATGAATATGCAAGAGGTGGGATTCTAGAGGCCAGTGTGCCTCCCAGAGCAGATGGTACTTTCAGGACATACTCGTGGACAGCCAGATGATACCTCCAGGACAGGGAATAAGTCAAGTTACTTCTCTAGAATGTTGATTTCTGTTCTAGACAAACAGAAGAGACCAAGTTGAAATTCTTAGAATCATTGACCCTAGCCTCAACCACAAGTCAGAGGTAGGCTGTGCACCTACTTGCTGGATGGATCTTGAGATGCTGAAGAATGCCACAGGTCTTAGGGAAGCACTCTGTTTCCCCCTTCTGGCCAGAAAATCCATTTGCAAAGTAACTCACCACTCCCTACCAGGAAGAATGAAAAGAGAGTCCAGGTCTCTAGGCAGCCACAGACATCCAGGAACCCACATTAAAAACACAGCTGCCAGCTGCCTGGGGGGCATTCCCCATTTATCTGCCTATTTGCAGCGTGTTCCCTACTAAGTTTCCACCCCCTCACTTTCCTTTCTTTCCTTCCTTCCTTTTCTTTCTAGCCAAGTGCTCTGCTCTAGCAGTTCCCATGGGGTGCCAGCACAAAGACCAAGGTCTGCTGGCTGCCAGTTTTCTCTCTTGTTTATCCTTCCTTTGTCTGTCTAATTCATTCAACCCCAGAAAGTTCAGTGAAGATGGGCAGAAGAGAAGATTCTCTCCTCCGTCGTGAATGAATAAGACACTTCTGTTCATCCAAACCATAATTAATTAAAAATCTATCCAGTCCCACAGAGAGTTCGGAGGATCGTAGAGGAGAAGTGTTTCTGTGGGAAATTTTTAAAATAGAAAAACCTTTGGTTCAAAGATAAAATTGGAAATAATCAACCTTTCTTTAAAATTTGGAAAAAAAATATTTTGTAATATAGCAAATGGGAGCATAAGCAATACATGATCATGTCAATTTAAATATCAACTTAATATTGGTCAATAACAGGAAGTTAGTTCACTGACAGCTACTGTGCATGTGCATGCACACACACACACACACACACACACACACACATGATTTTTCTCCATAGTTAATTGTTCTATACAAGCGCTTAGCTCTCACATAATGACAAGTTTCTACTAAGTTCAGCTTCCACCTGGGTAAAAAAAAAGAAGTAAAGACTATGCGGTTCAGCCCCCTAAGATTCACAGTGCACAGGGCACACAGTGAAGAACTGATCTGTTTTGTTCTGCTGTATCTCACTCAGAGGACCTTTATTCTGCTAAGGAAGAGAGAATGCGTTGGATAATTTAAGTAGATACTTGAGGGGGGATGGAGGGAGTATACACAGGTATGTAAGGGTGTTTGTGCCCATGTACATGTGTATAGAAGCCAGAAGAGGGCATGGGTTACTATTCTATCACTCTCTGCATTATTGCCCTAAGACAGGTTCTATCACTGAACCTGAAGCCACTGGCAGCCACTAAGCTGCAGTGATCCTTCCGACCCTGTCTGTGCAGCTTCGAAGTAAAACGTGCATGCAGCCATGTCCAACTTCTCTCCTGGATGCTGGGATCTGAACGGAGGCTCTCGTGCTTGTAAAGCAAATGTTCCTGGATACACTAGTCCAATTCTTTAGTGCCAGATGATGATACATTTTAAAGTAAGGGGGAATCAAGCTCTCATAGTTAGAGCTTTGAATTAAACCTTGTCCTTGTAGTTTGTGAGGGTCTTATAGTCCATGGAAAGGAGTGGGGGTATCACTCTGTGCGGATCAGGGTCTTTGTGTTATGAGGGGAGACACAAACCCAGCAGGTCTATTAGAAAGCCACCTGACCTACAGCAAGATCAAAAGAGAAGTGAGTTGTGTGAGCCATGACTGTTCCCACTCAGCGATGGCGGTGTACAGAACTTCCCTAAAGGCATTAAGGAAGTGAAAGGGAAAGACACATTTTCAAGGGTCTCCAACTACTCTTGACTCCAGACCAGCTGTCAAAGATTCTCTTAGTCATTGTACTATTGCTGCAAAGAGAGACTGTGACCAAGGCAATGGTTATAAAAGGAAAATATTTAATAGGGGACTTGTTTTACAGTTTTAAAGGATTAGCCTAAGATCATCATGGTGGGCAGACAGGCATGGCATTGGAGCAGTAGCTGAGAGCTTTAAAATCCTGATCCACAGGCAGCAGGCAGAGAGAGAAACAGACATTCACAGATACACAGAGAGAAATAGAGACAGAAGGGAGGCAGCAGAGTGGGCCTGTTGTGGGATTTTGAAACATTCACACCCACCCTAGTGACACATCTCTTCCAACAAAGTCACACCTATCCCAACAAGGACATATCGCCTAATTCTCCCCCCCCCCCAGGAAGTTCCACCAATTGAGCCAAGCATTCAAACACATGAGACTGTAGTACCATTCTTATTCAAACCATGACAGAAGCCATGAATTCTGTCCAGGACAGAAGAAGTTCAAGTTGAAGATGAATATTTGGAGGAGAAGAGAGAAATAAAAGCCAAAAGAGGCAAATATGTCATAGAGGAGGGACGGAATAGAATTCAAGAACCAAGGCTGAGACAGATAGGGCCATAGGCAAAAGATCCAACATTCTGTGGGCCCTCTGGACTCAACAGGCCTGCCACAGAAAGTCCTACAATTTGTCTGTAAACAGAGCCAAGAAATTTACCGTGCTCACAGTAAGAGCAATCAGGATGTAGCATTCCAACTGTGGGAAAACTCTTCTCATTAGGGTTAAAGTCCACCCATGTCTGCATAGCCTCTGAGCTTGGCACTTTATGGGAGACTCCATTCATTACTGGGGTTTCTCCTTCTCTGCCCTTATTCAGGGACTTCTAACCCTCCATGACCACCTCTACCTGAGGAATGTCACACAGCCTCAATTAGTTCATAAGACCAATTTCCTTTCTTCTGACAAAACCTGTCAGCCAGCGCCTGAAATTCCTGAAATGCTTCCCCATGCTAATGAGGCATTCTAGGTACACTACACCCCCAGCCAAGGACATTTGCCCATCCTGGATGTCCCTACCCTTAGTCCCACAAAACTTTGTAAGCTTTCAATCACCCTAAGTAAAGTTGATCTGCATACTGACAGCTGGTCCCAGTGTGGTCAGTCACTGTACATACTCACAGGGTTTCTGAAGCCCCTCACTCCCACCCTACCTATGCTTGATGTCTCTGCTTCCACTAGCCTTGCGGACCAAATTGGTCAGCAATCTATGAGGGCAGGGAGATCCACACCAACATCACTCAGCAATGGCACAGTACCCTGACTCTAAAGCCTACACATACAGCCTGCCTGCTAGAGGACCAGCCACGCCCACCCAGTCTAGAGAAAGTGTTTTTCCCAGCTGGTAAATACAGGACCACAGCTGACTTCAGGAATGGAAATGAGAATTGGATATAGCAAGACAGATTCAGACAGAAACTGAGTAGACATGCTCTCCTCCACATTGGAGACTGGTGTGGTCTTGGGAACACGTGATCTTAAGTACCTCAGACCCCACAACAGCTCCCAGTCATATTGTTTCTTCTTGCATCAAAATCCAGGCAGCTGTCCCGGGCTAAATGTTGCAAATCTCTCTCACTGATACAGTTTCTGAAATATGCAGTTATTTAGTTTACTTTTACATAATTTGTTTCAATTTTACACAGAGGCTAATGTTCAGGAGAGTTCCAATAAGCTGATCATTTCTGGAGACCACAGGACTGTCATTACACCCATCGGCACTAGAGGAAGAAGGCTAAAGCTGGCAGAGGTGTGGCCCTGGGATGGAGGGGGGTCTGTTTTAATGCCCCCATGTTTTATATCCTAGGAAAGACTATGAAGTCCCGTGTTATCAGTGTTGTGGAAACGAGCCAGCTCATGGTAGACAATGCAGTCTACAATACTATGAAAAGGTGAGTGACAGTGACGGTGTTCACGATGATGTCTTTTGTGAAAGTGAGTGACAGTGTTCACCATGACGACCTTTTGCAATTGAGGCATTGAAGCTCACGTGAGATGATTCACGGTTCCAGTGCAATTGGCCACACTTGGAAAAACAATGCTCATTCTCACAGCTCTTTCCTCAGAGAAATGAAAATCAAAAGCCAGAGGGCTAAGAGTTCAAGGTGCCATGATGATAGAGTCTGAAGCTTGGACAGGAATAACATTAGGACACTTTACAGAAAAACCGGTGCTGTGCGCTCAGGCTTGGAGCCTAGCCACTATAATGCCACCAGACTACCTCAAGCATAGAACCAGAGCCTCAACCTGCTCCTAACTGCTTGCCAAAATAATTGATTTTACATACTCATTTTTAATTGAAAAATGTTTTATAATCTTATCACATGTGTTTCCTACATGCATGCCTAAGCATAATGTACATGTTTTATGCCTACAGTGGGCATAAGAAGGCATCAGATCCCCTAAAATTGGATTTACAGAAAATTATAAACCATTGAGTAGGTGCTGGGAATCTAATCTGGGTTCTCTAAAAAATAAGTCAGTGCCCTTAACTCTGAGCCGTGTCTTCAGCCCCCGACATCACACATTTAAATATGCGACAGACATCATTTCTAATGTCAGCATGGAGTCTCATTAGATGTTCCAAAAACATCAGAAACATACTAGGTTTATGTCTTCACAAACTTGTCATTTTATTGGAAGTTGGTGAAAAGTTACAACATCTCTCAAGGTACAAATTATTACCTGACATCTTCTGATTTACTTCAAATGTCTATTATTCCAAACAGAAAATTGTTTCATTATTTTACGTTACTTAGAGACAAGCTGTTATCTGACTGTTTCAAAAAATTGAAGGTGAAAGAGGAAACCATACTCTCTGAGCAGATGAAGTGACAGGAATCATCAGAGAAGAAGGAGTTTTCAGTAGTGTGGAATGCTCCTGAAGTCTTACATCCCAAGGAGTTACCCCCTGGAGCTGGGAGAGGTAGCAAGCAAAGAATGTCATCAACCTAAGTGTTTCACGATCCCAACCTCAGTACAGGGCCTTCAGCTGATGACGTAGGGACCCATGACTACACCATTTTGGGAGGAAGAAGCTTGAGGCTACACAGACATGACAGCCTCCCCTGTGATCTGCAGCCTCTGCTTCTGCAGCAGGAAATAGAGCCAAGTCTAAGAGCTGACAGATGTGGGTAAGCCCTGCTACCAGTCATGGCTGGGCCACCTAGGAAGTAGCTCCTACCAGCACATCTTGGGGACCAGTTGTACTCAGTAGCCCTTTCTGGACCTGTAGGAGTGAAGCTACAAACTCTTCTGCTCTCTCAAACCAAGAATCCTCAGCAGACCAAGGAGTTGAGATTTCCTGGCTCAAGCTTTCACTTGTGTATCTGCAGAACAAAACTGATATCCATATATTCATTATGTGGTACTATCTATCTATCTATCTATCTATCTATCTATCTATCTATCTACCTACCTACCTATCTATCTATCTATCTATCTATCTATCTATCTATCTATCTATCTCCCATTCTCCTGGCTGTTCCTCATCTCCTTCTCTCCCCCTCTGCTACTCTCTCTCCTTCCCTCCCTCCCTCTCTGTGGTTTCCATGTTCAGCCCCTCAGTGGGGTTGTGGGACACACTGCTTGGACAGGAAAAAAACAGGGAGTGTTTGACTGCATCTCCCTATACCACTGCCACTGTCAGGTACTGGGCTTTAGGGAAGCTCTGAGACCCAGTGGGAGAATGTAGTCTAAGATGTAGGAAGCCAAAGTTGGGGTTCCCTGACTCTCAGGCACACAGTTGCCACTGGTTGTTGCACAGAAGAGTCTGGAATGAAGGATTGTGGGTTCATGGTCCTGTGACAAGGCCGAGACTGTTGAGAGCCTGCAGGCTGAGAAAAATGGGAAACTTCAGTTTAGCTCATTGGCAAAAGTAGCAGCAGTTGTCTGGAAGTGTAGAGAGACCTTCTACAGGAGACTTAGGCTGTAGCTCTATAGGCAAAAGCCTTCTCTCCATGCTACCCGCAGCGGTTTTGATGAAAGAGACAACCCAGGTTTATCCATACCATATATTGAATGTTCATCATGGAAAACGGATGCATTCCCTCTTCTCAGGGTGAACCAGAGATTAAATACCTTTTTCAGGGAGGAATTTCCAGGAAGGGAAGCTTATTAACTAAACCCTCAGGGCCTCTAGGTACCTCATTAGCATGGAGAACTGTGGTCTGGGCTATGTGACCAACATTGGGAATGTGGGCATGTGTTCTAGGCCAGGAATCTGGCAGGGAGCAGGGAGGCACCTACTGTCTCAGGTGGGTACTGAGTGCTGAAGTCTCAGACTCGCTCTACCTTACCAAGTTTCCTGGCACAGTCCATTGTCCAAACACCTCCCTCCCTCCCATCCAAAATGTAGATACACTACTTTTCTTTTTCTCTGCTGAGAGGCAGTGAGTCTGGGGAAGCAGGACACTCTAGACAGCACAAAGATCAAGGATCATATCCTTACCACTTCCGGGAGCAACGAATCTCTTCCCTTCCAGCATTCTAAGTCCGTTTCTGATTCATGGTTGCCCATGGACTCCAGGATATACTCATCTAACTTATTTGTGCTCAGATCTGTGACATCATCTCAGTGTTCTGACACTGAGATATTCTAGGATCTGCCTGGCAGCAGATTGAGAAACAAAGGGCATAGGATGACTTACTGAGGACAACACTGTTGCTCTGCATTTTCCACTCCTCAAACACCCGGGGGACTAAAGAGAAATAAATCTGACATGCAGCTCTCCTGCTGGGCTTTTCACATGAGGAATGCTGAGCCAGCTAAACACAAAGTTCCCGAAATGTGGGTATATAATCAATATCCTCCTGCAGATAGAAGGACACACACCTCTCATTTAACACCCTCTCACAGCCTGCAGCTGGAGTGTAAAGAAGCCCTACAAAATGGCTGTACACCTTCACTGTGATTGGAGGGTTAACACATGGAACAGTCTGTTCTGCACTGTGATTGGAGGGTTAACAGATGGAGCCGTCTATTCTGCACCTCCCCAGTGAGAGCAGTAGATGGACAGCTGACAGGACAGTTAATAAACACCTCATCAAGCCCCTAAGATCGGAGCATAGCGCAGGTTGAGTATGGAAGGGAGGTACCTATTAGGGAGGACCAGTTCTCTTGAAGGGCTGTGTGATACCTAAGGGGACAAACAAGAGGAAGATATGGTCACTGATCCATGGTAATAGCCACTATCATCAGCAAGCTATGAGGACTACAATGTCCATTCCAGGGGTCTGGGCACCAGGATACCCAGTCTTTAGTGGCTGTCCACCTCAGGGCACTGGCACCATCGACCAGCCACCAAGGGTTCTTGGACTCATGGACAGGCAACCAGATGCTCTTCAAATGCTGATCTCTGGTGGCTTTCATTTCCCAGTTTGGCAGCAGTGAGCACCAGTCATAAGCTTGTAGAAGCAACAGTAAGTATCATCCTTTAGTGTTAGAGTCCCTGTGAGTCTCAGGTATTAGGGGCCCTAATCCCTACAAATGTCCCTACCAGGCCTGGAGTTTTAGACGTTTAGCCTTTGGCGGGGACTAGTATTACAGCCCCCAGCCTAGAGTCTGAGACCCTTGACTCTAAGGAATTGACAGCTCTATGAGAATAGTCCAGCAGCCCGGGCCTAGAGGTTCTCCTATCTGACATCTTAGTCTGCCCTTCCTTTGACTCAGCTCTCCACTTGCTTATCACCTTTTCATCATTCCTTCTGATTTCTTCTTCCTGCCAAGCTACTCTCAAACTGTTCAGCTGCTTCCTTGGCAACCAGGCTCCTGGCTACTCAACCCCTCCTCAATACTAGTGCCAATTGCAGTCGAGGCTTGTGTTTTGGACCCATTGTGGCTTTGCCCCAGTGTCAGTCTAATGAGATAGAGATGAGCCCCTCCAATGAGATAGAAAATGTTCAGCAAGCTTATGGCAGCAAACAGCCTGGGATGGACCGCCTTGAGGTGGGGTGATTAGCAAAGCTTCGGACTTTGGTAAGGTGTCTGTGGTGTATTCAGGCTGTTAAACAGTCTTTTTTCCTCAAGGCAGCTAGAGCAGCAAAGGAGAGGTCATCAACCACTGAGTAGGAAGACAAATCACCTGCACCCAAAATATTTACCTGTTTACAAAGAGGAACATCAGAAGGAGTACTCACAATACACACATGAAAACCTCACATTTTCCCTGTTGGCAACATCCCCTGCCTAAGTATACTTTAGATAAATAGATCTTTAGGGGCCCTGCTTCTGTCTACCATTGGCTCTTCAGGAAGATATAGCCCTGCTAGTGGTAAGAGACAACCACCTCTAACTCTGAACTGGGGTCTCCTGCCCTCTGCCAGTTCTCATGAATCATTGATCAGTTCATGATGTCATTAACAACTGGATTAACCCATCTCCTCAAGGCTCAGGATGTCATTGGATCTTTTACTAATATGTGGGCATGTAAAGAATAGGACTATTTAATATGTCACATTTTATATCATGGACATTAGTGAACAGAGTCACTCATTTCCAGTCTATGTGAGTTAGGTGCGTTTGCATCTTGCCGCTATCACTCATGCCTACCTTGCAAAAGCTAAGCGACTTACATGAGTTAAGTGCTAAATTACTCATCTACATCATTGTCAATTATAGTATGTCTTGTGGTTATTAAGTTTCCTTTGTATTGTATATCTTGGGGTATGCAGCATGCTGTTTGGATAGACACACGGATATAGAAAGGATCACAACAGATACTGTCTACCACCTGAAGTAACTGGTTTTGTTCTGTGGTAAGAGCAGGTAGGATCTCATCATGATTTCAGACTACAGTATCACGTAACTGCCATGAAGTACCTCAGATATGACTTTTGCTTAGAGAGCAGCATGTATTTTAGGCTATTACTAAGACATGGATAATACAGCATTCCATTTATCCACAGTAGGACAAAACTGAAAAGAGGGTTGCTTCCCCAAAGTCGCAGTGATGTAAACCTGGGTTCATCTGGGAAAGTTGAGAGCAGGAAAGGGATATTTGTGACAGCTTCAGGGCTCTGCTTGGCCTCAGACCCTCAGAGGTCAGAATCTGGAAGATTTGTGATCCTCCCTGCTCCAGCTGAGACTCTGCCCTACAGTGACCATCTTCCTGGCCCAGGTTATGGTGAGAACCAAAAAACTGTTAAAGAGAATCTAGGTCATTGAGAGATGGATTTTTTTTTTAAAAGAGGAAATATTGGTCATATTTTTCCACGCCCAATATTGCTACTCTCTAGTTGTTTTCTATCCCTTTTACTGACCCCAGCACTTCTGTGGCTAAGAACTATCTAGGCTTTTTCTTTGTGTGGCCCACAGTTCATTGCATGGTATGTGCAGTCACTTAATAAATGTTCTGTTGGTTTATTTATTGTGTATGTATGCATATGTGGTATATGTGTTACTGATAGGAGGAGGCTGTATGGGAGAAATGTGCGTTGGCAGATTCATATGTGCATGCATGAAGATGCCAGAAGCCAACTTTGAGAGCTATACACTTTGTATTCTGAGACTTGATCTCTCATTGGAACCTGGGGCTCACTAGCGAGGCTATGCTGGAAGGTACCAAAGAAATCTACCTGTCTCTATCTCCACAGCAGTGAGCTTACAGGAACTTATCACTATGTCAAGAATTTTCTGGAGATAAAATATAAGTACTTACAACTTGTTCATCAAGTTCATTTGTAAACTGAGCTGTCTCTCGATCCCCATTTAACTTCTGATTCCTTATGCTCTAGAAACCTCAAGAAAAGGGAAGTCCTTTCTCCAGCCCAGCTTCTCTCCTTCTCTAAGCTGCCAGAGTCTACCAGTGGGGCTATTTCCCTAGCAGCAGAGATCATGGAAACATCAATACAAGTCATGAAACGTGAACAGTCACAGTTCTCCACGGGTAAGCAGCCGCATTCCTCTGCCTCTGGTTAAATCCATTCATAGTTTTATTTCTGTTATTCTGGGAAATACAGTTTCTCTCCTATTCAAATCTTATTTGGAGAAACAGCTCAACATGCTCAAATTTATGTTCTGAAATACACTGGGAATTTTCCTGTAGCCTTCTCACCTAGTGAAACTTGTTATCATAAGGGCTTTCTGGGGAAACATTCATTCAGGTTGTGTCATGTCACAGCAAGCAGAGGACTGGACAGGAGCCTCAACTTCCCAGTTTGTAGCCAGGACCTTCTGACTTAGTCTGTTACCCAAGGAATGTAACAATCCACAGGCTTTCAAAACTGAGACTGGTCTGCAGTCTCTGGCAGCTCACATGGTGGCCCCAGTAGAGTACATTTGAAGAAAGCAGAAGCCAGATTAAGCCTCTATGGACTATGGCGCCACACTCAAAAATGAGCTTCCTTTTTAACAACCTCAGTGAGATTCCTTTTCAGTGCACTGTGGTGAGCTATTTGATTTCTTAAATTAATCTGGTGCTTCTTTGCCTGATGAGATGAACTCATTTTAAACCAGTATTAACCACAATTCTCAGATCCTACACTGAACAGTTAAGTTCGACTTTTACAGCAACCATAAAGTCACTCTGAAAAAGGTTTCATTTCAGACCACATAGCTGAAAGTCCCTTCTACGTACACTGGTCCCTATCCAGTAGTGACATCAGCTCAGGCAGTGGTAGAAGTGATGGGAGGGTGACCTGTCCCGAGGATGGGAGCCTACTGGCCCCTGCTTTCGTGTCACAAGGCTCTCAGCCCAGGGAGAATACATTGCAAAGACAGGCCATAATGTGAAATTGATAATGTAAAATACCCTAAAGGATATGATAAAGTTGTTTACATTACAGACTCAATCACTCGGCAGCATTTAAGATAAAAGGAAGGTGAGTCAATTCAGATAGACTTCCTGCCGTCCCTGCATAAACAATCAGCAAGTGCACTGGGTAGAGATGCCAGGTTGTTCCTGAACATTGGCTTGTTCACCAGCAAAAGTCCAGTCACATGAGTCTCTTTACAGGACTTGATGTGCTGTGCTCTAGCAAACAAAGAACACACGACCATCACACAGCTGAACCGTCGTCAGGTTCCTCAGTGAGATGCTCTGTTGAGATGCTTGCTCCATTTCTCTTCTATTTGAAAACAGGATACCTTCCTGTTGGTTATGTTTTCTAGTGAGAATCTCAATTTCATTAGTATACATTCATCACAGTTTTATAGGGTCGTCTTAAGGCTTCCTTAACCTTGATTTGTTGAACAGCATAAACAGTGACAGAACTGGAAAGAAAAACAGTAAATATAAACAAAAGAGACTGCATTCAGAGGTGCTAACCTAGAGAAATCAATAGGCGGAAAAATAAAGGCTTTTTATAGCAGAAGGAATGAATGCTATTAGCCAGCTCAGCCAAGGTGGGTTTCTACGGGTTACACATCCTGTCTCATTGCTCTCCTGCATAGTGGTGAGGTGGGAATGTTTTGTTGTGCAGATGTAACAGGTTGTTTCCGGTGATGTGTCCTGTGAGATGGGAGATAACTCTAAGTAAGCTGATGGCTTGTCTTCCTAGAGCAGAATGGCTCTTAGGTCGCTTCTCAGAACCATCATGAAGCAAACAAGTAAACAACCACCTTACCACCACCACCACCCTACACACACACTCCTAGCAGAGTGCACAGGAAGCCCTGACTTAGATGATGAGGCTATGGTTGATAGAACTGTTGGAAAGATACTTCATCTGGTACAGATGTCACACAAAGTCTGGTCTGTAGAGAAAATATCTTGTGTATTATGGATGTATCATCTGTCAATTAAAAAGCCTATGGCTTACGGTGTAGGCAGGAAATGGGAGGTGGGACATTCAGGAAGCGAAAGATTCTGGGATAGAGCCAAGCATGAGAATATCAGCCTAGGAAGATATGAGGAGCTAGACACTTGGTACCTGAGCATAGATAACCAGCCACATAGCAGAATGTAGGTTAAAATAAATGAGATATTTTAAACTCATTCTAGTCAGAGAAGAGCCTAGCTATATGGCCAAGGTGTTTTGAGTCTGAGTCTTATTCCTGGGAGCATGGGGCTGGGAAGAAGAACCAACTGGCCTTAACTTCAATATTGGTCTGTATTGTTATGCAGATGCCCTATCAGAAGACATTCTGGGCACAATTGCAAACCTGTCAGGATGCTTGCCTTTCATGCTGCCACCAAAATGTCCTGACACCTGCCTGGCAAATAAGTACCGGCCCATCACAGGGGCGTGCAACAACAGGTACTGTGTGAAGACGTGCTATTCATCAAGCCTCTCAAGACTTGATCATGATCACAAGCCATTGTGAAGTAGGCTCTAGGTCCATGAACTGTGACAGTCCACCCCTCTGTGTGTCCCGTTATCTCACACTCCAACTATTTGCCATTGCTATCCTCACGGTGTACTACACTCCAGATAGAAGTGGCAGAAGAGAGCTTTTTTGCTCTGTCTCACCCTTATTTTCTAAAATCACAGAATGGCTTACCATCGCCTAATATCCCAAGCCAGATACTAACCATCTTTGATTTCTCCAAATTTCTTACCTGTCTCTAGTATGTTACCAGGACAATCTGCTTCCTCCCACCAACCTAACTGAAGGAAGAATTGGACCATTTGCCACAAGACATCAGCCCCTGTGGCATGTAGCTCTTGCTTCCCTTTATGTATGTGCCACTTAGACACAAACCATCCCAATGCCCCCTCCTCTTTGTTAGGGGTTGGTCTGGTGCTGCTTGTATTCATATGCTAAATTCTATACCCAAAGATCTGGTTGCCCCTAGACAGAGCAATTTCATATGCACGAGCCTTTGTTGTGCGAATCTTGCTCCCTAATTTAAAACTATTGGTTAAACAAAACTGGCAGCAGCCAGTTACTGCAGGGAATTGAGAGTGGTACAGTTTGAGTCATTAGGCTAGGGGTTGCGCATAGGGACCACTAGGAGAAGGAGAAAGGAGAAAGAGAGAGAAGGAGTACAGAAGAGGGAAGACTGGGAGAACTGGAGGTCGCCATTAGCCATGATGGACCCAAGTGGAATGCCTCCCCAGGACACAAGTCTGCTGGAGCAGAAATAACCCAGGAAGATGTAAACAGCAAGTATTTGGGGAGCACAGTTGGGAAAGGAGCCAGTCTAGTGTTAAGAGAATTAGATTGAGGTAATTCCCAAGCAATTACGCAGAACCTAACAAATGAATCATAGTTTGGGTCTCATTCATTTGAAGCTAAATGATGATAAGCTTAGTTCCTATTAATTTATACCTCTTGTCCTCACTTAGATTCAGAGCAAGGTCCTAGCTCAGTCTGTTCTTGGGGTGGCATCCCACCTAGTCCAGCCAGCCAGTTATATCAATGCTTTGACTACTTCCTTCATGTTTCTCCATTTTAACCCTTCCCTTTACCCTCTCCCAGTCTTGTACCTATATACTGAGGGATGCATAACCCTGCCTTGATTCTACACAAATGCTGCATATCAAGGCTGGGTAGAGCTAAATGAGCATCCAAGACGTTTGTGTGGAGTGGTATTGGGTAAGGGATACTATCAGTGGGAAGCAAGCCCCTTAAAGGAGACACTGCGTACACTCTGACAAATCTCTTTTTGGGTTCTTTCTGCTCAGCTGCCAGTAGATTCCAGCTCATTCTTGGGTTCTTCCAACCATCAGAATGGACTGCTGTTAGGTAGTTTCCACATGTGCTAGATGGTCTTGCTTCCCCGGCTTGATTTTCTATGTTCAAGGTATATGTGACTACATTTCACACTACTGCTTACCTTTTCAGCTGGGCAGGTCCCTCTTACCAGAACTCTGGCTACCTCTATCAGAGTCTGCTTCTGCAGTCACTATGTAGTTTCAGATCAAGCTGCTTCTTTTATCTTGATTTTGGCACATCTACCCTGAGTTTAGCAGTGTGCCTCTCAGCTCCCAGGTCACCACTTACCCATGCAATAGCAGGATGCTTCCTTCTGGGCCATTCCCTCCAGATTCCCAATGAACCTCAGCTTCAGGCACACTTCAGCCACTATCTCCAGAGCTGGTCTTGTGTCTTTCTGCTCTATATCCAACCCTGGTCACAGTTCTACAGCCTTGTCTGTCTTTCTCCAGCCCAGAGTTCTCACAGTGTACATATGAGGGATCTCTCTGGAATTCCCACTAGCCTTGGCAAGAATGTCATGATCTTGCCCCCCGAAACTTCACCTGGTACATCCCCTCATTTTCCAGCTCTTGTTAGAAAGCCAGCCAAGCAGCATCCACTGTTCAGTGTTTTCTTTCATGACCATGGGTACAATGTGAGCAGCTGCTTCGTGATCCTGTCCCACTGACTTCTCCACAGTGATATAGCTCAGACCTGTACATCAGAATAAACCCTCCCTTCCTTCAGTTTTTGTCAGGGTATTTTACCATCACAGCAGGAAAAGAAACTAAGGCAACCTCAGGATCCCCTGCTAAAAGAATAGTCTCACACGTAATTAAGACGGGTCTTCCCATATCAATATAGGCATGCACAGAAATCTATCAGATGATGCTAAATTCTATCAGGTTGATGATCAACACTAACTGTCAGAATGGGCTTCTTAATCCATCATCTGACCCATAGGCTCTTCATTTGGTAATTTCTGTGACATCTGTAGTGGGCACTAAGGAGAGCTTTATGTGTTTACATACATGATGTTCAGTGTATTTAAAAAAATGATTGTTTACATGCTGAATTGTATTAGTACCTTATCCTGAACCAAGGAGCCTCATGTATATGATAGTTTATTGCTGAACTCTGGTAATTATTGGAAGGGGAGTTCATACAACTGATCCCAGAGGTCATAACCCTACTAGAAAAACAGAATCCAACAGAAACAAAGACCTCTGTCACATGTTAGAAGCCAGTGTGGATCATAGTAGCAAAGAATAGCCACCTGGACAGTGGCTTTTCCATTCAAGGAGTTAAGGTCTGGTGGCTGTGAGGAATGGGAGAAAGCAGAGTTCTCTCCCCAGTCACCATCACCTGTAAACATGACTTTGTTGGGAGTCTAATTTTGATTTGTCAGTAGGTTCTTGCTAATCTGTTTCCTGCCCCACTGTTGTCGCTCCCTCTTCCTTCCAGCTGAACCACTGGGAGCATCAACCACTCCCTTGGGAGAGCTGCTTTGGTTATAGCCACGTGACTACAGGAGCAATTTCTGTCCCTGGCCACTGTTTCCTTTTCTGAAAATACAGCCCTGAAGTACTACTTACCAGGGAGTTTATACCACAAACCTGTATCCTAAGGAACTGAAAACTGTACCAAGTGCAGGAATTCTAAGTCAAAAAGGCTGGGCCCACCCTCAAGCAACTTCCCTGTGAGTAGATGTTAGAGACTCAGAACTGCCTACTTAGAAGGATCCTGAGACTAAAAAGATGGATAAATTCTTAGCCCTTCGATCCAACAGTTGGCTTTGAGAACTGTTTCTCAGACCTGGGTGTGTTCTAGCCACCCATGTAGGCTTTTCTCTCATCCTTGCTGTCCTCTTACTATTGAGGTTTTCCCTGTATGGCAGTTTATTAGCAGGAGCCTTAGTTTTATTCATGAAGCCCTAAAGAAGCGATGACAGTTTTTGATGTCCAGGATTTATAGAACCATATCTGTTTCCTATACTCAACCCCATGTAGCTCAGAACCTACCAGTGGAAAGCATGGATGTTCTTTCATCTTTTTAAAACAGTCTCTATGAAAGATTCCAGTAAAAGGAAAGCAAGCTACCTAAGATCCAACTGAATACTGAAGCCTTGGATGTACTTCAATGGGCAGGGGGCTCACACTGAAGGGTAGAGAAAAGGCCATAGCAGAACAGGTAAAGATGGTGAGCAGAGTGTATGAACATCCTGCTCATACATGCTTGGCACTGTGGAGGGATCACAAGTATGAGATGGTTCAGATCATTGTCCTCAAGACTTAAACATAGTACTGATTGAAACAGATAAATCGTGTTACAAGTACTGTGTTAAACAAGTGCCTCCCAGAACACAGAGAGGCATGAAAGACCCCACATAGTTGAAGTGAGGCCAGCCCTTCTAACTGAAATAGATTAAACAAAACCCCATGTTCATGAGAGCTTGGCTGGCTTTCTTTGCTTTATATAGTCCATGACCCTCTGGCTAAGGGAGTGGTTCACTCAGTAGTTCCTAGGAAGAAACATGTCTAGCTACCTCAAAAGGCAGTCTTCTAAGTAAGAAGCTAAATAGAAAAGAAGGGGAATGGGAAGGAACAGCAAGAGTGAGACCAAGAGCCCTCCCCTGAAGGTAGTTGCAGATATGTATAGTATTTCTTAAGAGGACAGCCTGGGATCCAAAGCTTGGCCTTTGATGAGCAAGTATGACCCTTCCAATAAGCATGGTACCAGATGAGTACAGGACAGGGCAGAGCATATATCCCAATCCTGTGAGGTCATGGCCAAGGCCTCTGGAAAAGAACACAGATAAGAATGTGACTTGTCCTACCAATCATATGTGTCTTCTAGAGCTCAGTGACAATTACTATGACTGTCACCATGAAGTGGCTCTCCTACATCTAACTTCTTTGCTCTTGGCCCCAGACGTAAGCTTTAAAATATCCCAGTGTAACTCAGCATGCTTTTCCAAGGAGGGCAGTTCTGGAAGGGTCCCACAGTAAGCAGGTGACAAGACTGTTCTCAGGGTATTCCTGAATCTCAGAGTTAACGCAGGCTTTTCAGCCTGTGGAAAGTCTGTGGGGAGCCTGATAACCTAGGCCTTCCTGGTCTTATTACTCCCTCACCAGAGTTGACTTGAGAGTTTAACCTTTGCCTACACAACTGTGCCTCCCACTCAAAGACAGACATGTGCCATGGTCTGCAGAGGGCAAACCCTTCTAAGGCCCAGCATATCAGCCTCCCTGCAGGCCAATCTGTACTCACTCTTCTACTTGAGGGACATTTGTGCTTAATTGAATCTAGAGACATAGAAATAATTCTTAGGGGAAATGACAGACTCTGAAACAAAAAGTTGATTGTTGTGTTTCTGTTTCCAGAAGAACACCCAACTCCATCTGCACACAGAATTTAGTACATTATAGTGGTTTCTATAGTCATTCCCTGATAATTAAATGAAACTTAGAGTTTGGTTTCCAAACACATTGTGAAATAATCTAATTCCTGATAACTAACAGTTTCAATTAAGACCATTCCAGAAGGACTAGCTAGCAACAGGTGTGATGCTCTGGGGAGGCCTGATGATTTCTGGTGCCTACATACACAGTAAGTCCTTTCCCTAGATGCGTGTCTTCTGGGAACATATTCACAGGCACCTTTAATCCCTACTTTTATCATTTGGGTTTTAACATAATTCATAAAATTGTGATACTTTTTGAAGCTTCCCTGGGAGACATGAGCACACTCACCTCCTTTGAGAGAAGTCTATGCATTGATAGTTAAGCTGCTGCAAACTATAGTTGTCACAAACATGAGCCCACGCAGAGTCTAAATCATACTTTAAAATTCAAAAAGGAAGATAGCACTTAACGAGGTGGAAACTAGATATTAGAAATCAAAACAAATCCTCTGGATTACGTGGGAGATCAGTGCACCCCAAACAAACTCATTAACCTTAAAGGAAAAGGGGAAGTTGGTGCTGATGTCCTATAGGACTCTCAGACATGGGTACCAGTGGCTCCAGAAAAGAAATTTTTAAAACTCTTGAAGAAGGTCACATTTATAGTAGGTAGAGAAAAGCACATTCCCCCTTGTCGGGCATAGGTGGGAGAGGAGGCCCTTGGTCCCGTGAAGGCTGGATGCCCCAGAGTTGGGGAAATCAAGGGCAAGGAGGTGGGAATGGGTGGGTGGGTGGGTGGGGGTACATCCTCATAGAAGCAAGAGGAAGGAGGATGGAATAGGGTGTTTCTGGGTGGGAAGAAATGGGGAAAGGGGATAACATCTGAAATGTAAATAAAATATCCAATAAAAAAATTAATTTAATGGCCGGGCGGTAGTAGCGCACGCCTTTAATCCTAGCACTTGGGAGGCAGAGGCAGGTGGATTTCTGAGTTCGAGGCCAGCCTGGTCTACAGAGTGAGTTCCAGGACAGCCAGGGCTACACAGAGAAACCCTGTCTCGAAAAACAAACAAACAAAAAAAAACAAAAACAAAAACAAAAATTAATTAATTTAAAAAAAAGAAAAAAGAAAACCACATTCCCATCTGAGAGATCCCAACGTTAAGTTGTCTCCAGTGATGCATCTCTTGATGGAATTCCCCCCAAATCAAGAACCAAGCTTCCTCACTCCTCCAGTCCAGCTTTCGGAAGTGCAGTGAACTCCTTGGATCCCTCTGAGGCCACATGACCACTGACGTGTGCTGAGCTGTTCTGTGTGTGCCTGCCTTATGCAAAGCAGTCACCTTCCTCCTTCCATGTAACACCACCTCACTGCTGAGAAAGCAGCATCCTGTACAAGTGAGAAAAAAAGCTAATTTTATATATGACCCAGGGCTATTCTGTTGTTTTCTCCTATGTGTTGGGGATCTCCCAGCACAGCAGCTTCCCTTTTGAGCTGGAAATATAAGAGCATCTTCCTTGTTAGAATTTGGAACACTGAGGTGACTACAATACCTGATGCCTGTTCCTAAGTCCCCGATCACTGGAGCTCTGATGGAAGAACAGGCACTACTCCCCTGAAAATCACTTTCAGAACTGTTTCTGTTCATGCTGCTGCCAGCATGTCGAATAGCTGCCATTAATCCAAGCCTAATAAAGGAAGGGCTGAAGATGAATGCAAGGTGATGCAGCGATTCCACTAAGGATGAAGGCTCTTTCAGCACATGCTCATGGGTACTTATGTGGTCCAGAGCCAACAAGAGATATTCAATAATGTCCATCTGGGGTCTCGTTAAGCAGCCAACCCTAGCTGTACAGGTTCAGCGATACACTATGTGTCCACAGTAGTGTTCTTGAGCACCTAAGATCTCCTAGTGGATTTTTGAAATGTAAAAGTCAACGGGTGAAAAAAAAAAAAAGAAAAGAACTCACAGCAAGTTTCTGTAAACATGTTAGTTTGACTGGGTGAAGTAAGGCCTCCCTGAGAGCTGTACTTTGTGGAGCTACAATGAGGAACAGCTGACTGTAACAAATCTGTGCAAAAGGCTGGCTGCCTTCATGTTGCTAATTAAAAGCACTACTCCAAATTAAGCCAACTGGTGGGCTAGATGTCAACGGAAGTTATATTAATAGCAGAACTGTTTCCCACTTACTGTCTCTCCAGATATACGAAAGTCATCAAGTCTCCTTGGAGCATTGGCCTGTTACTAACCAACCAGTCCCCCTGGAATGTTCCTAGGTGAAGCAGCAGGCATGTAAACAATGAAGCCTTTCCCCTCCAGGGTCATTTCAAGCAGTTCTTTGTAATGCATAACCGCTCCTCCTTTCATCTGCAAAGCACCTCAGACAAAGGAAGGGTTACAAAGTCTACCCACAAGAGTGAGGACAAGGAAAAAACAGTATTGAAATACTCCAGAAGATTTTAGAATCACTTACTTGAGCTAAGGAGACGGCTCAGCTTGTAAACTGTTTGCCACACAGGGGATCCACTGGATCCTCCGAGTCCGTGTAAATGTCAGGTGAATGTAGCAGCCTATCTGTAACCACAAAGCTCAGAGTGTGGAGGCAAGGGATTTCTGGAGCAAAATGGTAACTGATAGGTTACCAGACTGCCCAAAATAGTGGCTCACTGGTTCCTTAAGTCAAGGTAACCTTCCTATGTGGGAGCTTTCCTTCTAGCACAATCTGTAGGGCTGAATTTGTATATAAATAGTGCTTAAAATTTGTTTTACCACGGAATGCCTTATTTTTTTTCCACCTATGGTAATTAAAAGTTTTGTTGAGTACATTAGTCTGGGCTGGCACCTGTGGTTTCTTAGAGTTTGTAGCGTATCTCTCCAGGCCCTTTTGGCTTTTAGAACCTCCATTGAGAAGACAGGTATAATCCTAACAGGTCTGTCTTTATATGTTACTTGGTCTTTTTCCTTTGCAGTTTTACTATTTTTTCTTTGTTCTGTACGTTTAGTGTTGTGATCATTATTGCCAAGACTTTCTTCTCTAGTCCAGTCTATTTGGTGTTCCCTATGCTTCTTATACTTTCTCCTTTAGGTTAGGAAGCTTTTTTTTTTCAATGATTTTGTTAAAAGTATTTTCTGAGCCTTTGACCAGGGTTTCGTTTCTTCCCTTCCTTACTATTAGTTTCAGATTTGGTCTTTTCATGATGTCCCAGGTTTCCTGGATGTTTTGTGCCAGGGACTTGTTAGCTTTTACATTTTCTTTGATTGATATACCCATTTCTTCTAGTGTATCTTCATTGCCTGAGATTCTCTCTTCCATCTCTTGTGTTCTATTGGTAAAGCTTGTCTCTGCAGTTCCTATCCAAATTCCTCATTTTCTTTCATTTCCAAAATTCTCTCAATTTGGGGAATTTTCAGGTGCTTTGTTTTGTTTTTTTATTGATTGTGTTTCCTTTTACAGGTCTTGAACAATTTTATTTATTTCCTTCCACTGTTGTGTTTCCTGAATTTCTTTAAGGGATTTCTTTATTTCCACCTTTAGAAACCTCTATCTTTTTCATACAGGCTTTTTAAATATTATAATGATTTTTTAATATTTTTCTTTTATTTTTTTCCTTGTGCCTCAGCTATGTTAAGCTATTTAGAGTCTTCCGTGGTAGGGCTGCTGAGTTCTGGTAGAGGCTTTCTGTCCTGGTTGTTACTGATTGTAGATTTACACTGGTGCAAAAAAAAAAAAAAAAAAAGATTTACACTGGTGCCTAAGCATCGGGTTGGGAAAATGATAATTCTAGGTGCTGATACCTGCCTGGTCTTGTCTTTGTTGGGTGGGTGCTTTGTTCCTTGGCTTCTGTTTTCACTCTGAATTTTAAGAAAGTGTGTTGACTGTGTGTGGTCTGCTAGAAAATTTTATGTGTACATAATTGGTGTGGCCACTGGAGGTTCCAGGTAAAATGTGTTTCTGGGAATTGGAAATTGACATTTAGTGATGGGAATAGGCTAGGGGTCCTAAGGAGTCCTATGGGGTCCTAAGGGGTTCACAGTGGGGAGGAAAACAAAGTGTTCTGCCAGGATCTGCTTACTTAGCCTCCTTAGGATAGAGGTAGAGAAGTAGGAGAGGTCACTTCAGAAGATTTGCTATAGAGGTAGGAGTGAACCTGGAGGGTTGGATCGGCAAGAATGGGAGGAATCTGCACTCAGCCTGCGGTTTTGTTTTTTTCCTGGCAAGAGTGGTCTTGTGGGTTAGCAGGGAGAGCCTGCTGGAGCTGGGGATTGAGATAAAGCAGTGAGTGTCCAGAAGGAGATTTAAAAGGGAAAGTTCTGTGGGATCCACGGGGGATGTGAGCAGGGGCAGGGAAGGCTGCAGCCAGTGTTCTGTTTCAGAGTTCTGAGTGAGAAGTGGAAATTGAGTTTCAAGGGGAGGAGGGGGTGGAGACGGTCTTCAGTTGCCTTACCTGTTTCCCAGTCCTGCTCAGCTGCTGTGTTCCCAGGGAGTGCCTGGGGCCTTAGAGGTCCGAATGCTGGATCGAGTTGGGGAAGGGAGGTCAGAGGAGGACATGGTCCTGATCTGTTAGGGATGGGGTCAGAGAGGAAAGGGAGACAGCAGCAGGCATTGGATTCAGCTGCAGACCTGGGGATAAAACCGGGGCACTGGATCTGGAGGAGCAAAAAGAGAGGCTCTGGAGTAGCCTACCGGCTTCCCTGGAAGGAATGCAGATAACACTTTTCAAAGTCAAAATCTCAGGCATTTCTATGTCATATCCCTCTCTTTGTGACCTCTCAAGCTGTAAACAGTAGTCACCCACCCACCTTTAGCTCTGAAACTCTGCTCTGCCCTTCTGCTCCTTTCTGATCTATCCCTCCAACTTCCAGGACTTGGATTAAGTCACTGATCACAGTTCCCTGTTATGGGGCAGGAGGTAGACAGACAGCGGCCACCTTCCCTCTCTTTAGTAAAGGAATCTGGGGAACCTTGTACATGTGAACTTACAGTGACCAAAAGAAGTTTATTACAAAAATTGAATCTGGGTTTCAAAATTCTTTCTGAGATATACAAGAAAAGGAACATACAAACAGGCTTTCATTAAAATCACTTTCTGGGACCAGGGAAGCAGCAGTCTGTAGACTTCTTGCCTACCAGGCACAAAGCCCTGGCTTTAAGTGTCAGCACTACATACATTGTACATGGACATGGTTAAGAGGTGCTTATAATCCTACTACTGGAGAAGTAGAGGCAGGAGGATCAGAAATTCAAGGTTGCTCATAGTCAATTCAAAGTCAGTCTGGGCTACATGAGACCATCTCAGAACCAAACACATACTGGTCTATCATAAAACAACAAAATCCATGTGGTTGTTCTACTTAAACAAGACTTGAAAAGCATCCGCCAATTGTTAATATTTTCAATTTCTCAGCTTCTGGAGAAAACGTGTCAAACAGTATTTTAAATATACCCTTTCTTTGCCCTTTGGCTTAGAGGCACTGTCCCTGACATACTTGGAAAATCAGTAAAGGTTGATCAACTCACATTTGTCTTAATATGGACCTTAAATATATTTTTGCCAAGTTATACTTTGATCAAAGAATAAAATCACAGATCAGTTTGAGTGTGGAAAACATCCCCCCTTTAGCCTTGGTGATAGGACTCATTCTTAATTCAAAGCAATTAACTCAGAAAAAGGTCTAATTTTATTTTTAATTCAAAGACACATATTAATATGTATCCCCTCCGTAGTCCTCTCGCTTGTGATAATTTCCTAGGTACCTTATTTCTAGTAGAAATATCATCATCATGATGAGCACAAGGGACCTGGATGTGTCTTGACTTGATTAAAGGTGTTTAAATATTAAAATATTTCAAAGAGTCCCTTTGAATGCCCCAAATATCTGCCCACTGAGTAGGGCCCCCATAGTACATTCTAGAAGGATGAGTGCCCTGCTTTAGAGAGAAGCCTTAGGGAGGGAGTCTCCTGGGAAGGAGCAGTATGAAGCAGTTATCAGTAACCAGAGCTCCTTGAGGTAGGACTCTACCTCAGGAAGGTTACAGACTAATGTTCTAGAAGTCAGTTCCTTCTACATACCCCAGAGAAATCCATAAGGAAGACCAGCTGCTAAGGCCTACCTAGAGACTTAGAGATGCCACCAGAGTGTATCAGCTTGAGTAACTTATACTGTATTGAGACCTCAACATTTCTTTATTCTCTTCCATCTCAAACACATCCCTTCATTTGTTTCCACAGAGATCACCCCAGATGGGGAGCCTCCAACACAGCCCTAGCAAGATGGCTGCCTCCTGTCTATGAAGATGGCTTCAGTCAGCCCAGAGGCTGGAACCCTAATTTCTTATACCATGGCTTCCCACTGCCCCCGGTTGGTACTCATTTAGAACCTACT
The DNA here is from genome assembly GCF_004785775.1 of Grammomys surdaster. Lineage (NCBI taxonomy): Eukaryota > Metazoa > Chordata > Mammalia > Rodentia > Muridae > Grammomys > Grammomys surdaster. The sequence continues at coordinate 5,131,468 of NW_021604633.1, read as the reverse complement.
TCAACAAGACTGGAACAGGTTTCCCATAATGCTATCATGCTCCCCACAGCCTTGGAGGGCAATGATCTGTTATGAGAACATCCCCTTGTGTTCCCAAACTCCTGAAAAAGTTAGAGCCCTGAGGTGTAACACTTCAGGATGAGGCTCTGAAGTTTAGATACACTCAGCTAGTGGGGAGAACAATTGAGATTTAAAGTCACATTCATCTAATTTTATATATTTCCTATTGATAAGCACTTTAATATTCTTACATAAGTTCTTCTATTCATCAGGTAGAAGACAAGGTTCAGCAATGACACACTTTCTTTAATGAATTCATTCATGCACACTAAATGTGTACAGATGCTGGCTACTGTTTTGCTACCGGAGGAATATTTGGGAGAGGGAATGCATTCATTTCCTACTTGTCCTTTGGTCCAACATTTGTCATTGGGTTCACTGATCTATGTCATCAAAACATGGTTCATTTTAGTCCTAGTTTGACTCTTTGCATCAGCGGATAATGCAATATTTGTTTCTATGCCATATTCCACAACAGAATTCTCAAAATGTATGATAGCAGGCACTCAGATCAGCATAGAGAAAACCAGTACCAGAAGTAAGGAGCTGACCTAGTCAGCTATAGACTGACACCTTAACCATCACAAAGCTCTCCAATAGAGATTCACCCCTGTACATAGTCAGTTTTTTCAGGTATCTTTTTTGTGAGAGAGCCAAGTATTTCCAGTAGTTGGTAAGACCCATCAGGTGGAGTTGGGTACCAAGGTTTGGGGAGAAAGCATAGAACTCATGTCAACCCTTAACTTTCCACCAGATGTTTTCCTTCCTATTGTATGACATTGGACCAGTTCAAATCCTGAGGTCTTTTGAGCTTTATACTGATTCTGAGATTGTACAAATTTGTATTTATTTATATATTATTAACATTTACAAGAATCAGCACTTAAGTGTTTCCATGTAGCCTTTTCAATTCTTGACTATTATTTTTTCATTTCTTGATTTTATTCTAAGATTAATACAATTTTAGTGGCTATACTAATACAAATTTTAAACCTTCGGTTCTGTAGGCCAAAAGTCTAAAATGTCTAATGTCAAGGTGTCTCAGAACTGTGTCCTTTTAGAGGTTCTTGTGGGAAGCCCTCTCCCTTCACACATGTGTTTGTGGTTGGGTGCTAAGCTTCAAGCCCAATGCACATTCAATGCAAGGCAGATGGTCTTACCATTGCCTATCTCTTAAGCCTCATCTTTTCTAACTTCTAAAGGCTACACTATGGCCTACTCTCTGGCTCCTTCACCAAAATCTACAACATGGAATCTATCCATGTCTTTTACCCCAAGTCACAACTCTCTAACAATAGTAAAGAAGGCTCTCAAAAATTAAAGATCCATGTGACTAGACTGAACATGCTTGGAAACCTAGAATAATCTCTGCATCCAAGCCCAAATGTGTCTGTCTTCCATCTTGGTTCTTCCCGATATGACCACAGCAACAGGTCTTTCCGGGGCTCTCCAGAGCTGTGAACAAGAGCCTCACCATGAATTTAAGACCACAAGGTCTCCATGATTGGCCACAGTGCAGTCTAACTACACCATTGCGAGCTATTCTCTTTACCCAGGTACGGGAGGTGACAAGGCACCTCATTCAAGTTTCGAATGAGGCTGTGACCGAAGATGACCAGTACTCTGATTTTCTGCCAGTGTGGGGACAGTACATCGATCACGACATTGCTCTCACACCACAGAGCACCAGCACGGCAGCCTTCTGGGGAGGTGTTGACTGCCAGCTGACCTGTGAGAACCAAAATCCCTGCTTCCCCATACAGGTAATTTCCCTCAACTCTCCATTGAGTATGAAATGACATATGACTTTTAAAACATTAAACAGAAAAGCTTGAAATAAAATGTAAAGTCTTCTTCCCATGCCCTCCCTGTCCCCAGGAGCTTCCTCCAGATATACGCTCCTTGGACATTCAACGCACCCCTGTTCACAATACCATTTTATTTGTGCAACTTATCCCATAATTCCCAGACCCTCCGTGCGCATGCTCTGAACCAGGGATTGCCACTCAGCAATAAGTATTACCCCTTGCCCATCATCTAATCAACACAAATTTATTTTATGATTGAAGATTCTAAAAGGACCGAAGAGCTGGAAGTGACATCCAGTCTCCCCTTTGCCACAGCTTCCTTCAAACTCCTCAGGGACCACTGCATGCCTGCCTTTCTACCGCTCCTCAGCTGCCTGTGGCACTGGGGACCAAGGAGCACTCTTTGGCAACCTGTCTGCAGCCAATCCGAGGCAGCAGATGAATGGCTTGACCTCCTTCCTTGATGCTTCCACTGTGTACGGGAGCTCCCCTGGCGTTGAGAAGCAGCTGCGCAACTGGAGCAGTCCCGCGGGGCTGCTGCGTGTCAACACTCTCCACCAAGACACTGGCCGTGCCTACCTGCCCTTCGCATCAGCCGCCTGCGCTCCAGAGCCTGATGCTCCACGCGCCACCCGCACGCCCTGCTTCCTGGCTGGCGATGGTCGTGCCAGCGAGGTCCCTGCCCTGGCTGCGGTGCACACCTTGTGGCTGCGGGAGCACAACCGCCTGGCTGCCGCTTTCAAGGCCATCAACACACACTGGAGCGCCAACACTGTCTACCAGGAGGCACGCAAGGTGGTAGGGGCACTGCACCAGGTGTGTGGCTCCGTGCAGGGGCAGTACAGACAGGAAAAAGTGGATGCTCCTTCCCTATGTCTGAAAGTGTGTGTGAGTACCCCAGGGGTGTGTTAGGAAGGGTCACTGCAGGCTTTCCAGTAGCTTGCATCGGGACCACCATGGGCAGTTTTAGTTTCTGGCAGGATCACCTTGGGATACTCAAGCGGGGACTTCCAAAGTACAAGTTTATGTGAGCAAAGAGATTCTAATACCAGGAGGCTCCTTGTGGCTTTGTTGTCCAAGTCCTGGGTCATCTATAATAACCATAAAGCCACAGACCTCCTGCACCCACAACTGTACCCAGCAGTAGACTCTTCAGTGCCTGCCGGCTGGTACTTGGAACTCGCAGAGCCGAACAGATTATAGCTCACAATACTCTTTGTAGCAGCCCTGTAAGGTGGGTGTATAGATGAATTCTGGCTTATTTGTGGGTTTGGTGATAATGAAGTTCCTAATCATTCTGTCACTTTAAACTAAAAGTCAGTTTTTAGATCTTTATTTTATGATTCTTTTAAAAAGCCAAAGGATCTTAAATGGAGATTCCTGTTGGTTGTTGATCAGTTGTGTAAGAGAAAAATCATACTAAAAAATATGCAGTAGTGACTGACTTCACAGTCTCCCTGGGTTGTGATGGAGGACTGATTCACTTTACTCTATACTAACCCTCTTCCTGTGTCAGGTTAGAACAGGCTCTGTGCTGGGCACTTGGCATCATGCCTGTGTCCTCATAGAGACCCTGTGGAGAAGATAACTTCAATCTTGCCAGCAAAATAGGAAGTGAGTGTTGTCCTCTTGTACACAGTTACAAGGGGTAGCCTGGAGTACCCTACCGTGGCCTCAGGCACCTTAGGACCAGGCCTTAGTCTTTGTGTTGTTAGGAGACTATGAGCACCCAGAGGACATGAAGACAGACAGCATTCAGGGCTGGAACATCTTTACCGACCCCACAGGAGCAGTCAAACACTCCAGGACCCATGTGTACACAGCGGTGCACACTGGGTGTCTGTCAGCTCTGGTCAAGGAGTCATGTGCTCTGTGTATACTGTATCTATGCTCGGTGTTTGTGTGCTTTGTGTGTCTGTGTGGTGTTTGTCACGTGAGTTTAAATTGTGCTGTGCATCTGTTCTGTGTGTATGTTTCTGTAGTGGATTGTATTTGTGTGTGTTCATTTATATACATATGTCTGTGTGTGCCTACACTGTGCTGGACTAGAGAAGAAGGTAGAAATGAGGATATACGAAACTTTGAAACGGAGGCTCATCATAAACTCTGAGTACAAGGTGCTTCACGGAGCAGCCCTAACTTTGCTTGGCAGGCATACGTAAACAGGTACTTCTGTTGTTTTAGGAACTTCACATCAGTATCTATGAGGAGGGTGGAACCAAAACAGTTTGGTATAGTAGCTTTCTAACGTGATCGGAGCCTCAAAGCCCTGCCATTTTTAGAGAGCTGGCCAGACAATGACTTCTTTGTTGAGCGTGGGATGTCAGTCCATAGCAACAGGAGCCCCCATCCCCAAAGTTGGATATCTTCCCCTTGTCTTGTGAGATGAATCTGTGATGATTCTCTCCCTGGTCATGACTTCCAGACCTGGCCAATGGTGAGTTTCAGTTTGTTTGGAGTTTTCCCTTCTCTGAACATAAGAGTCACAGGTTCAAGGATTGTTGCTTCATTCTTCTTCCCTCATAGTTGGGATGTGCTGGCAAGGGTAGGTGCCTCATGAATATGTACTGAGTTTCTCTAGAGGTGCAGGTCCCAGGGATCATCCCAGAAGTGTCTTTCTCTGCTGCCTCCTTTAGGGGTCATATTGTCTATGTAAGGATTAGCAAGTCATCCAAAGAAGGCCCAAGAAGATGCTGCACACAGGTTCACAACTGGCCATTCGCATGTACAAAAAGGCTATGGTGGGTGAGGACTCTGGTTCCATGTTTCTTCTTAGTGAAGTTCTATAGTACTTGAGGTGTGAATCACTGGGTATGTCCTTACATGAGCTCAGTAGTTGTAGAATGGAGGGTTTAATTCTGCATATCTGAAGGTATTAGCTGATCTGAACATTAGTCACCCAGCAGCCTATTCTCAATAGGAAAGTGCTAGTACCGTTAATAAACAGGAAAGATGCTCTCTAGATTTGTGTATCATCCTCCTCAGACTAGTGTTCCCCCCTTACATTCCTGTGGGTTGTACTCTTGCCTAATGGGTATGTGGACTGTGTCCTCCTTTGGGAACCTCATGAATCCTATAATGATCTGTCCTAAGGATGCCCAGGCAGAATTCCTTCCTATTGCTTAATCTTTAACCTTTGCTTGGCCTACAGGCATTCCTGGGCTGTGTTGACCACCATCCCTGCTCAGAGAACATCTCTCTCCCCTTCTATAGATCATCACCATGAGGGATTATATCCCCAAGATCCTGGGTCCCGATGCCTTCAGCCAGTATGTGGGCCCCTATGAAGGCTATAACCCCACTGTGAACCCTACTGTGTCCAACATCTTCTCCACTGCTGCCTTCCGCTTTGGCCATGCCACAGTCCATCCTCTGGTGAGACGACTAAACACTGACTTCCAGGACCACACAGACCTCCCCAGGTTGCAGCTGCATGATGTCTTCTTCAGGCCCTGGAGACTTATCCAGGAAGGTATGCCCATCTTCCTAACTTAATCTGACAGCTAAGTACAAGTCAGGGTAGCCCGACATGAGCCTTCACTTTCCACGCATGTGCTATCTAATTTATCAATATTTGGAGGGAATAAAAAGCCTTCTCCCTGCGTGTGTGTGTGTGTGTGTGTGTGTGTGTGTTTGTGTGTGTGTGTTTCTGTTTGTTCAGGTGCATGTGTATGCAAATAAAGGCTGAAGGACAAACTCAGATGTCATCCTTAGGAAAGGAATTCACTTCCATCGAGAAAGGGTCTTGAATTGATCCAAAGCTCACCAATTAAGCTAGACTGGCCCAACAAGCCACAGAAATCCCTGTCCTTGCCTCCCCAACACCAGAATCACAGCCAATACAGCCTACAATTATTCTTCTGGGTTCTGAGGAACAAACTCGGGTTCTTGTGCTTGTCATGCATCACACTTTACTGACTGAGCCATACTCCCACCCCTGTCCCCCATTTCCAGTCCAGTGTTCAAAGTTTTGTAAAAGGTAACACATCTGTGAGAAATGCCTTGACTCACATTGGGAGCTCTTCAGAGCTCAGAATAGATTATCCAGGTAGAGTACACTCTCTTTGTGTTTGTAGACAGAGAAGTAAAAGTGTCCTGGTAATCATGCCTCATAGATTCTGTTGTCATGTCTTAATCATTAGGCACTATGCCTATTCTCTGGTGAGACCAGCACTGTGAGCTTTAGGATGCTGGAATTTGAAACCAAAACCAAAAAACAAACAAATAACAATTATAACAAAACTCTGCAGCTCTCTGGTTCTACTCTGGAGGATTGTTTTCATGCTTCCCCACAGTTTTTGTTCTGCTCATCCCCATCCCTATATTCTTACTGTCCCTCTGATCATTTCTAACCTGTCTCAAAGGTAGGTAAAGGGACAGGTTTAAGAGTAGAGATGACGGCAGCTGGCATCATTTCTCTCCCCACTGATCATCACATTGCCTTCATGCAGAGCATGGGGAGAGAGGTTTGAGGTCTTCCCAAGTCACTCTACCCAGTTCAAAATGCATTATACACTTGCCATTGTGTAGGAGTCGGGGAGGGTGAGGTAACCCAAGGCAACTGGCCTCTCAGTAGATGTTATAGGCATGCAGTTATGGATTCATGTAGCTAAGGAAGGCAAGACCTGGGAAATGGCTGTTTTGCTTCCTTTGAGGCATTCTGTGAGGATGGCCCAGACTCCAGTGGGTTACAGAGCAAGGTTCTTGAGAAACTGAGAGTTTGCCAAACCAGGCTACATCTTACTACTCAAGGCAATGGAGGCCAGTGAATATTTCCTTTGACTCTAAACATTCTACTGCTGGGAAATAAATAATGATGAATATGAGTAATGTCACCTTGCTTAGGTCTTGTCCCTGAGGTGTTGAAGGTGCATCCTTGGCACATGGTTGCTATTAATGGCAGCATCCTAAGGAACCTGGAAATCTTGGAATTGTATAAGGTAATTTGGTCAAGGTGCACAGACATTTAAGAGTAAACAGGCCTTATAACTGAGAATCTATCCTGTGTACCCAGAACTCAGCAGGGACCTAGGGACCTCTCTGATTTGTACGTGATGTCTTTCAGGTGGTTTGGATCCAATAGTGAGAGGCCTCCTGGCAAGACCAGCCAAGCTGCAAGTACAGGAGCAGCTGATGAATGAGGAGCTGACCGAGAGGCTCTTTGTGTTGTCTAATGTGGGCACCTTGGATCTGGCATCACTAAACTTGCAGAGGGGCCGGGACCATGGCTTACCAGGTTTGTCAGGTCTCTAGATGGTGTACCTCAGTGTGAAATGAAGGAAGAACTGACTGTGTCAGTATCTTGTATAAAGTGAACTATATCTACAAATCTATTGCACTGCTAGCATCAAAGGAATAGATACATAAGTTTTGTTTGCTTATTTGATTATTTGGTTGGTGTTTGTGTTTTTAGATAAGGTTTTGCTATATAGCTCAGGCTAGCTTCAAACTCATGACTCTTCAGCTCCAGCCGCCCAAGTAACTGGGATTATAGGTATGTATGCAACCTGTAACTAACTACACACTTGATGTCGTCCTCCTGAGTAATTTTTCCATCACTGCAGCCTTCAAAGGGACTGTAGCAACTTGGATCTGGAGAGCATATACATACTGGGAAGTTATAAAAAAGGTCCCTTCTGTGAGTGTTGGCAGGCCACATACTTTCTGTGTTTCACCCTGAGCTCCAGGTGTACTTGCTTTCTCCAAGCTGTTGCAGCATAGTCTGCTGCTTATGGCCCCTGAGAAAGTTCTCTTCCAGTATACAAGTGTAATTCATCCACTCTTTGTGCTTCAATTATCCTGAGAGTAAATGAGCCTTCAAGTGGATATTTAATGACGTAACTCCTATATTTCCCCAACCTCTGGGGCAAGCAGTGAGAATACATGTTTTCATAGAAATCAAATTCACTGCTTTTATTTTGCTTGCCATGAGATTATAGACTCTCTGAGGGTCTGGCCCAAAGCAGTCTGTAATGGAGTCAGGACTCAGGAGACAGGAAAGGAGAAAGCTGTCATCTTACAAGATGGCTCCTCAGAGGCATGATTGAGGTGACCCAACTGAAACTGAAGAACAAAGAGGGGACTTCCCAATGAGCTACCACTTACCAGGTCCAGCTCTGCATAGCAGATACTGAGTTGAGACAGAGCAGTTTTGTTGACCAGGAAGCTCAGGAGCTATGGCTTTGAAAATGTGGTATGGTGCTTGGCTGCATCAAATATCAATGCAGACACACACACACACACACACACACACACACTCTCTCTCACACACTCATGTACACATAGGCACATACATGCACATAACCACACACATCAAACACACAGCTACATTAAACAGACCCCAGCTTCTCCTGAATCAAGACAGAGGGAACTGTCATCCTCAAGCTCCCACCAATACCATCAAATGGCAGTGCTCATAGACCACAGATTTTAAATCTCACTGGTGATTTTTTTCCTCCTTTTGGCTTTTGTTTGCTGTAACCTGCTACTTCTGTGGTTTTTCCCAGGAGCTAGATGCTCCCACAGCCCATTCAATGGCTCAGCAAGGCTCTTGTCACTCCAGCATCCCTTCTCAGACACTCCAGAAGATGCACCAAAATTTCTTCAGATTCTACCTTAGCCACACAACATGAGTCCCCAAAGTTTTTATCCCAATAATGCCTCACCACCCCATGAAGACCGGGCCTGGTCCTCAGTGCCTTTCTCTATGTGTGTTTATACAACACTTGCTGGGGGTCTAGGTGCAGAAGCCAGTAGAAATAACACAAGGCAGACTCTGACAGAATGCTGATGGCAGGATGGACAGGCAACGGGAATGATGACAAAGAACTTGGCTGTCTGCTAAGTGCCTCAGGGTGGAGTCCCATAGCAGATGGTGACTGGCATTTCCCATCACTTTCAGGAGGAGGAGGAGAGACTTCTAGAAGAAGTATAGATGAGAAGGATGAGGCCAAAGGCAGCCTGTAAGGAGGGTACTGTAAGATCATAGCCAGTGAAGAAAGCAACCCAGCAATGCCAAAGCACTACATGTAGGGCCAATGAGGAGTGAAAGATGCTGGGACCAGGAGGCCAGGGATGGGCTTTTCCAGCAATGATGAAATCACCCCCAAGTAGGTAGAGAGTATGTAGTATTAGAGACAGTGAGAAGAGGAAAGATAGGCATGTACACGTGTGTGTGTGTGTGTGTGTTTGTATGTCTGAGTGTGTGTATGTGTGGGTAAGATGAGTGTGCCTAAGTATATATAAAAGAGTGTATGTCTGTGAGTGTGTCTGTGTAAGAGAGTGTGTGTTTATTAGTATGTGTATACGAGAGTGAATATATGTGTATGTACAGTAGAGTATGTGTCTGAGTGTTTATGTGTGAGTGTGTAAGAGAGTGTGTCTTGTGAGTATATGTGTGTAAGAGAGCATATGTCTGTATGTGTAAGAGAACGCATGTGCCTGTGACTGTATCTGTGTAAGGCAATATGTGTTTATGAGTGTGTATGTGTATAGAGGTGTCTTGAGTGAGTGTGTATATAAGAGAGAGTATGTCTGTGTGTGAGTGTGTATAAAAGTGTGTCTATGAGTGAGTGTCTATAAAAGAGTGTGACTGTGTTTATGAATATATGTGTAAAAGTATCTGTATTTGTGTGTGTATGTGTGTGAAAGAGACAGAGAGAGAGAGAGAGAGAGAGAGAGACAGAGACAGAGACAGAGACAGAGTCAGAGAGATGAAGACTAAACAGAGAGGGTGGGGAAAAGTGTCCTTGTATGCTCTTGTTCTCCATCAGCTGCCAGTGTCCTTCTGGAGCACCAGAAGCTCTGAGAAAGATGTGACCTGTCAGCATAGTTCCACAGGGAAAGACTGATCCAGTCATAGTACCAATCCACTGAAGTGTTTTGACTTGGCACCCTTTCTAACTCCAGTTCACCCCAAACTTCTCTCCTTATAAGAGTTTCAAGTCTATGCTACATGGTCTGTCCTGTTGAACTCCATAGCACTGAATGTCATGCCACAATAGCAGGGTCACTCTGCAGCAGGGACTAGCAGACAGGGCTGTGTCTCTACAACACTGGCTTCCAGAGATCAGTAGAAGCCATGGGTAGACTGGTGACACGTAAGTCTCTGTAAAGACAGACCTATCCTCTCCTTCTTGTACAGGCTACAATGAATGGAGAGAGTTCTGTGGCTTGTCACGACTGGAGACACCAGCTGAGCTGAACAAGGCCATTGCCAACAGAAGCGTGGTCAACAAGATAATGGACTTATACAAGCATGCTGACAACATTGATGTCTGGTTGGGAGGCCTGGCTGAAAATTTCTTGCCGAGGGCCCGCACTGGTCCTCTGTTTGCATGTATCATTGGGAAGCAGATGAAGGCTCTGAGGGATGGGGACAGGTCAGTGCATGTGGCAAAGTACATATGGTATGCACTCTCAGGTGTAGCACAGTGGTCCATATTAGGCTGTATGGAGCAGCAAGGTCTGGGCTCAAGTGCTTAAGTGACCCTAGATAGGTTTTCTCTCAAACATAAAATCCTTGATGATAAAACAAATTTTCACCACACAAAAGGACTATAAGACATATACAATACCTTGTTCACTTAAAAACATGACTGTTGTTTTCCCATATTGCTGGTCATGTGGATGAAAAGGCATGTGACAAAGCTCAAACTGTGACAATCTCCAGTTTCCATCTTTGGCCTTTCACTGACACCATGAGCCCTGAATGGATGGGCCTACCTTGATGCAGATGTGGACCCTGCCAGTGCCCAGGAGCAGTCTCTACCCGGACACAGTCAGTCCTGCCTCCCCACCATGCCTCAACGTCCAGCCCCTCACAGTTACCTGCCCTTGCACTCGCTCCTTCCTCCATTTCAGCCTAAATGTTTGAACTTCATGCACCCAGAGGAGAGTAGAGACCTTGTAGTATGACCCCAGATAGTGATCAGAGCAATGTAAAGTATGAACCATTACAATTATGGAACCATACATTAAAAAAAAAAAGAATCTTTTCTTTCTGGTATTTTTTTAAGTAAGCAACTGTTTTCATTTTATTAACTTATTTATTCTTGTGTTTATTTATTTATTTATTTATTTTATGTATATGAGTACACCACAGCTGTCTTCAGACACATCAGAAGAGGCATCAGACCCATTAAAGATGATGATTGTGAGCCACCATGTGGTTGCTAGAAATTGAACTCAGGACCTCTGGAAGAGCACTCAGTCCTCTTAACCTCTGAGCTATCTCTCCAGCCCTCTTTCTGGTATTTTTAACAGTCCCCACATACTGGATTCTCTGTCTGCCTGCCTCCACCCATCTCTCTTCTCATCAGAATGCTTCTCAGGCATACCTCAGCTTTTAGCCACATCCTTAGGATTCTTTCATTACATTTGCTAGAAATATTGCCATTAATTTCTGGGATACAGCGCTTCTCACACCTGAGATACCTGGAAGAAACCCTAGAGATTTTTATCTCCCTTGAAACTGTGTCTCTAGAAAAATGATGTGGCTTGACATAATTAGGACAGGAGAAGACACAAACTTAGGAGGCAGCTCATTTCCTAAACTCCCTTGAGTATGACATGGCTTCGGGGTCATGTTCAATGGCAAAGTCCAAGATTCTCTGGCAGATGCTGGAGTGATACAGGGATTTTTCACCCTAGTGTTTATGACTGAATATCTCCAAAAACCAAAACTTCAACCAACCAACTGATATAGAGGAGACTTCTTCTCATGTTGTCCTGTACATCTGGAGTCCTTTTGCAGGTTTCAGCTCCTTCTCCCCTCCTAAGGGAATGTGTTCCCAAGTAGAAATGAAGATATGGTTTATATGGTAAATGGCTGTGGAAAATTGGAGCTTTGTTCATATTAATATTGGTATTCTGAGAGCTAACATTATTTTCTTTCTCTCTGATGTCCCTGGCCTGGGTGGGGGGTGGGGGGTAGGGACAAGAACAAAACTTGGACCTTGGACTGAAAAGCCCGTCTTCCTGTGGCTGACTTGGCTGTTGCGGCACTCAATTCTGAGGCAGGGCTGCACCCATACAGAATCATCACAGCCATTCTACTACAAGTTGGTCAGCTTGTGGCCCATCCCACATACAGGCTCACACCTTCCACAATGGCTGATTCTCGTGGGCCCTGCATGCTGTGGCTTCCCTATGACAGGATTCTCCACGGGAGTATTGAGTGCATGAGGAAACAGATAGCAGAACATCCCACCCCATTTTCTTGCTCTCTCTTGTGCAGGTTTTGGTGGGAGAACAGCCATGTCTTCACAGATGCTCAGAGGCAGGAACTAGAAAAGCATTCACTCCCCCGCGTCATCTGTGACAACACTGGCCTCACCAGAGTACCTGT
>NW_021604633.1:5107403-5119242 GCF_004785775.1 Grammomys surdaster | reverse complement strand
GAAACAGAAAGATTAGCTACATGGCAGGCATTTCTCCGGGGCCTACAGCTCATTTTCCAAAAGAAACACAGAGATACATATTGTTCATGTCCATTGAGAGAGACATGCATACAAACTTATTAACCACTTCCATCCCAAGCCAAGAAATAACCAAGGAAACCTCTCTGCAGCCCCCATCTCCAAATGTAGTGCTGTGCAGATACAGGGTATTGGAGCATAAAGTTTTAATGAAGAAGTGCAACTCTGCCCACAGTAGGGCTGGTGGTAGACAGTCTTTCCTTCTGGTAGCTTCACTGCATTTTGACCTTCAACATTCCACAGACAACAAGTGTGTCTTCCCAGAGAAGGTGGACAATGGGAACTTTGTGCACTGTGAAGAATCTGGAAAGCTGGTATTAGTGTATTCCTGTTTCCATGGATACAAGCTGCAAGGCCAGGAGCAGGTCACATGTACCCAGAATGGATGGGACTCAGAGCCTCCTGTCTGTAAAGGTCAGTGGTTTCATGTGGTGTGGTTAACAATAATTACGAAATAATCTGTTTCCCAGTGGAGATCATCAGGTCCTTCACAAAAACATTATTCTGATACCTATCCCTACAGCTATCCTGGCACTGTGGGCACTCTGTTGCCCACATATCATTGCTTTCTCCAGATGGCAAAACGTGGAGACAGTCACATCAAATCTGGACTTGTGGTGATTTAGTCAAGGAGAGAAGAAAAGGAACTAGTCAGTTCTAGACACGGTTATCAACAGAACTGACAGACCCCTTTCCCCAGATGAAATAACAGAGAAGGTTCTCACTCCCAGTACCCATAGAAAGACCCAGAACTATCATGCCTTTGAGCACCGCCTTGCCTGCTGTGTTCTTGGCCTCCTCAGACTCAGGAAATCAGTTTCCAATCCTTCTTATGGCTACTAATAGGAGAACAGAAGGAAACAGGTACTCTCAGGTCCTGAGTAAGAACTCCCCTGGCTTCCTCTACCCACTTCTCTCTTGTAACTGTGCAGAGTAGGAATCACCCCCCTGATGGTTGGGAAGTTGGCAACAGTGTTAGCCTCTTGTGGGAAAGCCTGAGTCCTGGATTTTGTCTGCAGAGAGACAAGTCTGTGAGAAAGGATACACCCGAGCTCTAATTCTCTGCCAATGAGACTTAATGGTACAGTAGCTAGAATCTTCTCTTTTACTTAAATCTGCCTCCTTTAAATAATTCTTCTGCCAGAGGCATGGAGCAGTGATCAAGGACACAGGGGCCCTGTTTTTGCATAGGATATTGTGTCTCAGTGTCTGTCAATCACCTCAATGATAGACTCTTAAATAAAAGACGGACGCTGCATACCAAGTTTTCCCACAGAAGGAGTGGATGCCAGAGCCAGCCTTTCATGGCCTGCTTGCTATGGGAAACATTTAGCAAAGTCTCCAAATGCAGAGGTGATATCATGAAAGAACTTGGCTGGTTTGCAAACAGAGATAAAATCTGAAGTTTTGTTTTCTATTTAAGAGATATGGAAAGCTGCTATGACTGTATAGCACTGTGAACGTGCCAGACACCTCTGAGCTCCCACATCCAGTGTCTGAGGGTGACCTTTAGTTTCTCCTTTGCCACAAGGACGAACATTTCATTTTAACTTTGAAACCCAGAATGTTTTGTTCTTGAAGTGTTTCAATGCTCATCACTTCTAAACCCTGAATAATAAAGAGGCAGAGGGCCAAGTCTCAGCCTTGGCCATGATTGACTCCTGTGTTCTGCATACCAGGGCAGTCATACTGGGTTCCCTCAGTTTAAAACTGTAGTCTAAGAGAGCAGGAAAAGGAAGAGAGGGAGCAGAGCAAGGAAAATGGCTGCCCAGAAACCAATGGGTCTGAATCCTATCAGGTAAGAGATGGAAGCAATTGTGGGGAGAAAAAAAAAAAGAAAACCAGCCTGACCTGGATCCTGGGATGTAAACCAACAATTCCACTCTCCCAGGCCTTTACCAGTAGGAAGTGGGCTGTGAAGGTCCAGAGCTGACAGACTCCCCAGCTCTGTTTTGGATCTGATCATGAGCAACAGTGGGCCAGGGAACAAGGCCAAGGACTTTGTCACTGAGAACACAATCAGAGATTCTCTGCCAGAAGACAGAATGCCCATGGAAAGAGTGACAGAAGCCCAGATGTTCTACGAAGTGGCAACATCCGTGCACAGGTGTTGTTTCTGACAGCTGCTGCTTTGATCACTCTGAATTATCACATTTTGTAGTTAATCTTCATTAACATTGTGACAAACCTCAAAGCTCTCATGCTGGTTTGGCTTAGCAATTAAACAAGAAATGCTCACTTGGCTTGGCTTGCCACTTCTCCCCACTGGTGGTGTCTCACTAGTGTGTGACCCTCGGAGTTTGGCACAGTGATGTTCTATGGCTGGCCAGCCCTGGGATAGTGAGCTCTTAGCTTTTACACCTTACTTCATTTTGTCTAAAGACTTGAGCTTCTATGTCGTCATTCATGCTGTTTGCTTTAGGATTTATGACTGCAAAGGAAAGCTTGGCTAAGGAAACTCTGCATGCTGTCAGTCTGCTTGGGTGGACCATATTAAATATGAGCTGATGTAATGGTTCACAGGGCTCCTCTCTGATAAACTTTTTTTTATTGGATATTTTATTTACATTTCAGATATTATGCCCTTACCCCATTTCTCCCCCCACCCCGCCCAGGAACCTCCTATCCTGTCCCCCCTCCTCCTGCTTCTATGAGGATGTGCCCCTACCTACCCCCCCCCACTCCCACCTCCCCACACTCGGCGTCCAGCCTTCATGGGACCAAGGATTTCCTCTCCCACCTATGCCCAACAAGGTCATCCTCCCCTACATATACAGCTGGAGCCATGGGTCCCTCCCTGTGTGCTCCCAGGCTGGTGGTTTAGACTCTGGGAGCTCTGGTTGGTTGGTATTGTTGCTTTCCCCATGGGGCCACAAACTCTTTCAGCTCTTTCAGTCTTCTCTCTAACTCCTCCATTGGGAACCCCTTGATCAGCTCAATGGCTAGCTGTGAGCATCTGCCTCTGAATATGTCAGACTCTTGCAGACCTCTAAGGAGACAGCTATATCAAGCTCCTGTCAGCATGCACTTCCTGACATCCACATCAGCATCTACCTTTGGTGACTGCACATGGAATGGATACCCAAGTGGAATGGTCTCCAGATAGCCCCTCCTTCAGTTCTGTCCCATACTTTGTCTCCATATTTGCTCCCTTGAGTATTTTGTTACTTCTTCTAAGAAGGACTTTTAAAAGTAGAATACCCATCCTGCTTCTACTAGACAGTTTTATGTCATAGAAATCATTGGGGTTTTTTTGAGTTCACATCCTCAAGCTGTTTTTATCCTAACTTTTTACTTCAAGAGTCCCTAGCTCCTGAAAGTTAAAGAAGTGTGGTACAATGGTCAGTAGGTACTAAGGACTTAGTAACTATTGACTTAATTTCTAAGCTTCCTGGGTGCTTCTAATTATAGGAGCATCAGGTGACATGGCCTCAAATGCAACAAGTGAGCTCATAGTGTAGACTCTGGGAGCAGAAGACATGGCATCCAACATCCTCTTTTCAGACCAGGAGCCTTACAGGGCCTCAGTTCTGAGATTAAACTGGCATTGTCTCTGAGACACTGCAAAGACAAGTGTATTAGGAGTGAAGCCCCACTGAGCAGTACTGACCAGAACCTGTTTCCCCAGGGCAGTAACTCAGCAGCTTCACAGCAGATTGGGTCTTTTAGAAGTGAATTACTCTGCCCCTTGAAGTCACACACTTACTCCTGTCTCCAACTCTTCAAATGTACAGTGAGAATGGTCATGGGATCCAGCTCATTGGTTGTCTGTTTAAATTGATAAATGAATGCACAACACCAAGAACAAGGCCTAGTGCCCTTACAGCACACCATGAAATACCATGCTGAATACATTACTGTAAAACCAAGTTTACCCAAGATACACTACTGAAAAAACCAGAAGTGACAGAGAGGTATGTCTAAATGAGAATCCATTCTGATTTGTTTAGAAAATGGTACTCATTTGCATGGTATGCACAGACAAAGCTTTTCATGAGCTTGCAAAGAGCATAGCAGAACTGAGACTTTATAACTTCAGGTATTTCTACAGAGTAAGATGAGAAGAAAGAAGAGAGATTGCTAGTTTGATGAATATAAGTCCATGTTTTCAGCCATCCTATTTTTATAAAATTTTTTACACAAATAATGGAGGTACATTGAGAAAACCTTCTAGGTGCAGGTATGTTTACATCTACAGGTCGTCTTCACTAAATCCTACCTCCACATATATTCAAAGAAGGAATAACAAGGAAACAAGCCAAGCCTTTAAAGAATGATAGAGACTAAATATTTTTGTGATTAACTGGCATGAATATGTCTCCAACCCATCTCGAACCAGTTGCAAATCCATGTGACTGGCTATTGAAGGGAGAGCTAAAAGATTAAGTAATTGACATATAAAATCCAATGAGATTTTTTTGTCTTCTCTGTTCAAATCTCATTTAGCCTGAAATCCATCTATGATGGTTTGAATGAGTTGAAACCTATACTCTCAGGCATTTGGAGACTTGATCCTCAGTGGGTGGTGCTTAGGGTGTCTTAGGAGATGTGGTTTTGGTAGAGAAAGTGTATCACTAGGGACAGGCTTTGAGAGTTCAAACTCTTGTGCCATTCCAGTGCTTGTGGTTCAAGATGTGAGCTCTCTCAGCTGTTTCAGCAACCATGCCTGCCTGCTGCCACATTGCCCTACCATAATGGACTATTAATCATCAGCACCCTTCCTTCTACAAGTTGCCTTGATTATGGTATTTTATCACAGTAATACAAAAGTAATAAAAAGTACACTTATGTTGATAGTACTAGGAAGAGGCTATTTATTGCTATGCCAGACCTGAGTATATTGGGTTTTGGAGGAATGTGGAAGACCTTGGAACTTAGGACCAGAAAAGTAGTTGAATGTTGCAGTGTAGCTTAATAATGTTCCCATTAGGATCTCGGAGGATAGTAATGATAAGAGCTCTGTAGACTGTGGAGGCCCATGTCAAGAGATTCTAGAGGAGAAAAACATCAGTAACTGTGTTAGAGAGCATTATTATGAGATTTTGGTAAAATTGTGGCCACTTTCTGCCCTTGTCCTAAGGACTTGTCTGGGAATAGATTTAAAGGTAATGGTTTAATTTATTTGTTGAAGGAGATTTTAAGACACCCTCATATTGATTCTAGCAAATGGTTGTTAGTAATCACTCTTATGCATGTCTGTAATGAAAATGAGCAAGGAGGACCAAAAGAAATGCTATGTGTGACTCAGGGCTCTAGAGTCCATTGCAGGCTAGTAGGAAACTCTGCAGTGTTATCCACATGGATCTGGCTTTAGAGTCATGAAAGACATGAGAGTAAAGAGGTCATGAAATCTTCCCCTACAGTCTCAGAGAGCCACTGAGGTCAGTCAGTGTGTAGCATGACTTACATGAAGTCCTTACATGAAGTACTTAAGAGAGCAAGAGGTCCTAAGAGCCCATTGCATGAAGCTGTGAAAACAAAGCCTGTGTTTCAGTGAAGATAACAAGATATTTCATACATCACAGCCATGGAGTACCTGCCAAGGACAGCTGAACACAGGTAGTGGAGGGAGAGACAGAGGTAGCAAGAGACAGACAGACAGACAGACCTAAAAGGAAGGGCAGATATGTCTATGTCTTTTGGCATCAAACACGTAGCTACAAGATTTGGTATTTTCCATATTGGGTTTTGATCTTGCCTTGGCCCATTATTTTCTCACCATACCTTTTTACCTCCCTTTTGGAATGGCAGTGCATATTCTATGCCATTAGGTGTTGGAAATAATACAATTTGCTTTTTGAGTTTACAGGGGTTACAGATTAGATATTGCCTTTAGTCTCAAAAACGATGCAGACTTTGGACGTTTAAACTATGTTAAAACTTAAAGACTATGAAGATTTTCAGAGCTGGACTAAATGAACTCTGCATTATGACATGGCCATCAGCCTATGGAGTGCAGGAAGTGGAATGTAGTATTTTGAATGAGATGTCTCCCATAGTCTTGGGCATTATTTGGTCATAGTTGGTTTCACTGTTTGGGGAAGCTCATCATGTGTGTGTCAAGTTTCAAACCTAGGACAAGTGGCTAAGGTAACATATCAAAGTGGACCTGGCCTCTGGGTTCTCCCAGCATCCCTCAGTCCCTACCTGTTGCTGGTATATCCTACACTCTACCCTGAACTTGCCAGTCCAGGGACTAGATTGCCCTTTCTCCTATATAATTAAAACATTTTGGTCACCTACTCTCTCTACCCTTGGTTTGGCCTTCTGGATGCTGGCCTTGGCTCCCCTCTCTCCCTCATAAGGGATAAACACATCTATTTCTACGTCTGCTTTCAGGAATAAACAGATCTGTGAAGATACGTTCGTGGTGATCTGAGGACACATTCTAATGCTTTTGAATAAAAACAAAATTTTATCAGACATGTAACACTTTGATCTTCCATTCAGGTTGCACTAGAGTTCTAATAAGGTAGCCAGCCTCAATATGTTTTCTCTTTCCTTTGTAGAGAGCACAAATTTCTACTCAGGGTAGGCTTACAGCACACACCTCAGGGTTAATCATCTGCAGGAAAGCCCAAAATGTCTATGGTCTAAAATTCACTAGCTCCTAGATTATTGACTTCAGTTTAGAAGAAACAGAAATTGTTATGACACTGGTATCCTTGAGGCCAGGGGTGGGCCTAGGTGGCCTGAAAAAGAGGTCTGCTGTATGGAGACATGGGCCTTTTCCCCCCTACTACTGACTGTGCATTGTTGCTGCAGATATTAATGAGTGTGCAGATCTGACACACCCACCTTGCCACCCCTCTGCAAAGTGCAAGAACACCAAGGGAAGCTTCGAGTGTTTGTGCACAGACCCCTATGTGCTCGGTGAGGATGAGAGGACCTGCATAGGTGAGTGGCTTCCTCCCAGTGCCTGTTGGCTGATTTCTTTGAAATAAGAAAAATGCTGTGTTTGAGGTTCTCATACTTCAAGTGTGTTCCTAGAGGGTGCCCCCACACTTTCCCAAGTGCCAAACTGAAGCTCACCTTGCCTAGTAGCAAGTGAACAATGAGATCCTAGAGAAATTCAAGGAATGGTACCCTGACAGCTTTTAATAGCATGTCTGAAGCACCTTTTCTATGCAAATCATCCTACAGAGTGTGTAGAACAGAATTTGAGGCAACTTCTGTCTGCATTTACTGCTGTAATTCAAGAAAGCTAATTCAGAAAGAAACCTGCCAAAGTGAACTGTGAGGCTCTGGAGTCAGCATCCTAATTCCCTATAGGCCAAGAAACATTGCTAACCTCACTTCATCCCATGAGAGTGCTCCAAGGGCCAAGAATACAACTCCTGACGCTGTCAGTCAGCTAAAGGGCACCTGTCTGCAATTCTAATGCTCGGCCCAGGGTGTCTTCAGAATTCCTTTCCGAATGATTAGCACTGAAGCCAGAAAACTGTTGAGAACAGGGTTTCTTCATTTGATGTGTTGTCACCAAAGGGCACATGTTCCAGAAACACAAGAGATGGACAGTGGCCCTTGTAAGTGTTAAGACTGAAGGTCTTAACCAGGCTGAAATTGATCAAGTCATTCCAGAGTGATGAAATATGGAGGTTTCACGCCTGCACAAAGGACTCATAAAGCTGAGTACAGTGCACAGGCCAAATCCTGATACTACTATAGTCATGTACAGGCCGAGGGACAGTCGGTGGCCTAATGCACTACCAAGACCAAGCTGGGGAAGGATAGAGAGATCTTGGTAAGGCAGCATCCAGGAACGAAGCCAGGTAGAGAACGAAAGTTGTCTAAAAAGTTTTTAATGGAAATGCTGCCAAATTTAAACTCCAAGAGTCAACTTTAAGAAACTGGTGTCCCCAGCTTCCAAGGGGGTAAAACCCTGAGAGATTTTCAGATTCTAGAGAGAGAAAGCAGCGAGGGTGCAAGTTCCAGTTGGAAAGCCAGTCTAAGCTACCAGGGCACCAACTGCCTCATCTCTCAGAATCATCCCCAGCCAGCACTGACCCAACCCCTGCTGCCTGCTGCTGGGACTAGTCCTCATAGCTTTAGGGATGTGGCACCTTTTACAGTGATGGACACAGGACATGACACTTAAAAGACAGTTCTCTGCTGGGTGATTTCTAACAACTCCAAGGAGTCAGTGATGAGCAGCTGACAGGAGAGTCCCTAGCAAGGTTGTCATAGCAGAGATTTTGAAGCAAGGGCTACTGGCTGCAGACAGACAGTTGCTCAAAGGAAGTTACTTTGGTTAGTGTCTTAGTTAGGGTTCTACTGCTGTGAATAGATACCATGACCAAGTCAACATTATAAGGACAACATTTAATTGGGGCTGGCTTACAGGTTCAGAGGTTCAGTCCATTATCATCAAGGTGGGAGCATAGCAGCATCCAGGCAGGCATGGTGCAGGAGGAGCTGAGAGTTCTATATCTTCATCTGAAGGCTGCTAATAGAATACTGGCTTCCAGGCAGATAAGATGAGGGTCTTAAGTCCATGCCCACAGAGGCATACCTACTCCAACAAGGCCACACCTCCTAACAGTGCCACTCCCTGGGCCAAGCATACACAAAGCATCACAGTTAGGCACTTGGCAGCAGCACAGGAGGCATGAGAGCAATGGCTGCTCAGACTCCAGGATCAGATGCTACAGGTCCCTGGCTAGGCTGGTTCAACGGTTCCTCCCTTTGCTCTCTAACTCCCAGTGAATTGTTCAGTTTATCTCTATGTGGGAAAGATCACTGAGAAATTTGCTGTCTGTCCCTAGATCCCTCAAAAGTTCTAACTGCAGAAGGCTACATTCTGCCTTCCTGGATCCTAGCTGAATTCCATAGTCTTTGCAAATGCATATGAAGATAGTCTGAGTATTGTGCTGTGTTCTTCAGGTACAGCTGCTGTGTCCCCACTGTCATGTCCCATCTGAGTCTTTTAGGAGCCTTAAGAAGCAGTGGCTGTCACTGTGCAACTGTGCCTGTCACTCTCCCAGTTAAGGGCCAGTCCCTGCCAACTTTTCCTTCCTTCAATTCACCCCAGGAAGGACGTATTATCTAAGCAGCTTTTCCACCATGAGTTGTGCTGAGGCCAGCCAGGTGGGGATCTGTGGCCATGCTGGCCAGATCTGCTGACCTGTGTCCTCCTGTACAGATTCTGGCAGGCTACCTCGGGCATCCTGGGTCTCCATTGCACTGGGTGCACTTCTCATTGGTGGTTTGGCCAGTCTCACGTGGACTATAATTTGCAGGTGGTAAGTTCTTCCTTCTGCCCAGTACCTACACAGGGTGTTTCCTCTCCTCTAGGTGTGGTTTTTCCCAAAGCATCCTTATTATGAGGGAAATTGAAGGCCCAATCCTACTTATCATGGGCACTATACAGCAGACTAGGCTATCAGGTGTGGTTTAGGCAATAAAGTTGAAGTGGGTGACATAAGGACAGAAAAGCTGGACTTATTCAATGAGAAGAACCCAGATCATGCATGTAACATGTATGACCAGAGTGGTGGCAAGCTGTGGCAGTTACTATCCATCAACCACTGTGGCAGGGCCCTATGAAATGTTGTGGGAACCAGTCAGGATGCAGCTGAGCTGTTTGACTAGGCAAGATAAGCCCCCAAAATAATAGGACAGGGTGAAGATGGGCACACATCCATAGTATGTAGAGCATAGCATAGGTATTCCCAGGCAACAGTGGCATTATGAGAGGTTCTTCCACTAAGCGGCTCACACATATCCCAAGTCTCTGGCCGTGGTGACCACCAGCTTATCAGTGTCTAGCCTGAATTAGGCTGTGTCAGGTTTTCCTCTTCCCCTCTCCTCTCACCATCCTCCTCTTTTCCTGCTCTCCCTATCCCACATTCACCTTTCACCTCTCCCTTCTTCCCTTTTCTCTTCCCCAATCCAGTCCCTGAACGAAAGACTTCCCTTTTATAGTTCAGAGCATTCTTTCCCAAGCACACAGTTAACCACAGCTCACACGCCTTGCATCCCCCAGGTAAAGATATTTACACACTAAGTGGGGCTTGGTAGCCTGTTTTAGGGTCCCAGAATCCAGGACCAGGTCCTACTTTATTTTCTTGGAAAGGCATTTCTTTAAACCATCATCACCAACCTTACAGGAAGCTGTTATCTTGTTGTAAGAGGGCTAGGATTGTGCACATGACAAAATTCCTACTGAAGAGGAATGTACAGACAGAAATGGAAGAAAGCATGACTCTTCTTCAAGTATCACATAACCACTTGCGTGCACACAGGAGTGGAGAGTCAGAAGGTAGATAGGCTCTGTGAAGTGACAGTAATGTGGCCTTACATGTCCACAGGGCAGCTTATAAACTTACAGCTGCAGCAAATGTGACAGGCCATTAACAAGAATGGAAGCAGTCAGTAGCAAGCTTCTGCTTTACAAATGGGTTTCTCCTTGCAGGAGCTGCAATTTGATGAACACATTTCTTGAATAATTAAAAGCATGATAAATTAAATGAGGCAGGGTCAGGCACGGGTGCAGCTTTTCGCAACGTACAATTAGTGGTTTTGCTAACTACTGTGCTTGGAACTCCTTCTTACACTACCAAAACTACTCTCCACTGGCTCCTCCTCTAGAATCAGGTTACCATTTAACAATCTGCATGAGGCCATAGAGACAGCCTTTCTCAGTGATCCCCTGAGTGACTTCACTGATGCTAAGTTCAGAGAGGTGGCTACTGTTACTCTGTCTGCGTCCAGCTCCTGTGGAGCAGGATGATCTCAGTCTCAGGCCCCTGGAGTGGTCTTCTAAGTTTTGACAACAATGACTAGGTATATGTTTATTCACAGGACACATGCTGATAAGAAATCTACATTGCGGATCACAGAAAGAGATGCAAGAGTGACCACCCAGCCAGAATTCAGAAAGAGTCAGGAGAGGGGCATTTCACCACACAAGGTGGCATCTCAAGACACTGGACAGGTGGGTACATACTGGTGTATGTCTGTCTCCCCAATACTAGGGATGTCCCTCAGACTATCAGCTGCTTTTGCACCTGTACACAGGTGCCTTCCAAACAGCTGTCTAATACAGACCCCTGTTCTATCCTTTACTCCCCCTCCTTCTAGTTTTCTTTCTCACGCTACTTATACTTATAGAAGACTGATAATTTGTCAGACGTTAAACCTACTATTTGAGAAGTACTGATGAATTACAATTAGTAACTGTCAGGTCCAAAAGAAACTTGGGACAAATGGCTGCCTAGTGTGGCACTTATTAGCATACCAAAGCACATGCTGGCCTCAGGTCCTCTCAACATAGCAAGTATCTGTTACAGAGTCGATGCTGGGTTCCTAGCTCTTCTCACCCTCTACCACTCTAAACTTCTCCAGCTCATGGACCTCCCTTCCCCAGCTTCTCAATCCCTATATAATTCTGGCCATATGCTCTCCTGGCACTTGGTCCCTTCCCTCTCTTGGTCCTCTTGCCTGACCCCCAGTCCTTGCCACTCTTTTGGTCCTCCTCCTTCTCTCTCTCTCTCTGCCTCAATCTCTCTCTCTGCCTGCTCAAAATGGAAGCATTTTTCAACTGAGTTATTTACTCAGAATAAAATTTTCTTTTTGATCTTCTATCTGTATTGTCTCTGGAGTAATATTAACCACCTATATAGCTCAATAAAATTTGTTTTCTTTTCAAATTAACATTTCTACTTTACCTCTTATTCCTTGAATTGTGACCACCTTTTTACTTTATTAAAATATCTCTCTCTCTCTCTCTCTCTCTCTCTCTCTCTCTCTCTCTCTCTCT
>NW_021604633.1:5035849-5107393 GCF_004785775.1 Grammomys surdaster | reverse complement strand
TCTCTCTCTCTCTCTCTCTCTCTCTCTCTCTCTCTCTCTCTCTCTCTTCCTCTCCGTCTCCCTCTCCATGTTTAGTCTACTGATTTTATTTTCCTGCTCTGGACTCTTTGAGATGCCTCTAGCTGCACTCTCCCTCATATCTATGACAAAACCTTCCCTCAACTATACCCTGGAACAGTCACATCCTTACTTCATACATCTGGTGCTGAAACCCAGAAGAGGCATATATGAGGCCCCTAACCAGGTCAAGCCGCTCCTAACCAAACCAATCATCTGATCTGACTCTCCTAAGGCATGTTTTAATCATTATTTTTTCTTCCGGCTTCCATCACCCATCATAGTTGTTTCTAAACTCTGGAGTCCGGCTCTTCAGCTGCTTCTTCCCTATAACATAAATTATAGTAATGTAAGTGTAAGTGAATGAATCCAGCAGCTGTATATCTTTATCCTAGCTATGTAATGACATAGAAAAACTTCACCTCAGTATCTGGGCAGTCAAATGATCTATCTTAATCCCCTAAACTAATCTGGCTACCTCCCAGCCATGATCACAGTATACTTGCTTCTTATTATTGGTCTGGCTTTTTGGGCCTCATGTGTGTTTCTATGATTCTCTCTCTCTCTCTCTCTCTCTCTCTCTCTCTCTCTCTCTCTGGACCCATTCTTCATTGCTTCAACTCCTACTCCTTTTCTCATTTCTCCTTCCCCTGGTTGGTGGAAGTTCCTTCCACCCTATTCTCTCTTCTTCCCAGCCATTGAGTGATCAGCATTTATTGACAAAGCAGAAAATAAATGGTAAAACTTGTTTATGCAAACTTGAGACAGGAGATTCTTGACATAAGTGTTACAATGCTATGTGTCCAGATTAAAATGAGATAGGAGGGCAGATAAATCAACATTTGAACAACACAAGGCTAACCTTTACACAACGCACAAAAACATGCCTATACTTCCTTCTATCTGCTCTAACCATTCATCTTTCCTTGCCCACTTAATAATTGTCCTTGTAGTCTCTCTGGCTCCTAGAGTGATCTCTCTGCTAAGACAACTTACCCCTCTTCCTCTGTTCAAATCCACCCTTTTCCTAAAAGCCTCTCCCAGTCCACATCCTCAGCTGCTTTCTCATCTACCTTCTCTAACCACTCATCTCTCCTCTTCTAGGTAAATAGCACCCCAGAGCCACCTGCTATCTACTATTACTTTAAAAGCCACACAGATGTGCCAGGATGCTCCTCTCACATTCTTTGGTCCCCATCAATATGGAAAGGGATGCCTCTCCTCAATAATTTGGGACATTTCTCTTTCCACTTGGGGATGCCCAGATTGAATATTTGTCACTAAGACACCCTTCTCTTTCCCACCCTCTCTTTCTCCCCACATGTTTCTTTCTGGGGTCTCCTCACCTCCCCACTAGGGGGTCCTCTCTAAGCTCTTCAGCTTCTTTACGCCCTTCTGGGCATCTACCATATTGGAATCCTCACTCTGTGGAGTTCCTGCTTGCAACCCTGTCCCTCATGGCAACCCTGTTCTCCCCTGTCTCTCAGCTCCCTCTTAGAACTTATTGGAACTTATTGGAACCTTTCATCTAGTGGATCTCCTATTTATTACCCTTTCTTCTTCCCTCCTTGGACTCAGAGATTTCATTAAACCCTCACTGTCTTACTGAAAGCATCTTGTTCTCATTACAACTCAATGGTCAAAAATGGCACATTTGATTTCCAAATTCTTTCATAAGGTAACAACTTCTACCACTATACAAACAAATGATCCCCAAATTTCTTCTATATAACTTTCTCTGCTCTACATTCTCAGAAGCCTCTTATCTCTAAGCTTTTTATACTTTCCACTCTTTTTTTTTTTAAAGATTTGTTTATTTATTATTTATTTTATTTATGAGTACACTGTAGCTGTCTTCAGATACACCAGAAGAGGGCATTGAATCTCGTTATGGGTGGTTATGAGCCACCATGTGGTTGCTGGGATTTGAACTCAGGACCTCTGGAAGAGCAGTCAGTGCTCTTAACCGCTGAGCCATCTCTCCAGCCCTATACTTTCCACTCTTAAAAATCTTTTATCTCTATAATTTCTTTGCTCTACTTTCAAACAAAATCTCTTAAAACTATTGTGCAATTTCTTTAACTCAGGATTTGTAAGTTTATTGGTCATGGTTTTAAAAAAAATATTGTAAAACTTGTGACAAAAGGCTTACAACTTATAACAAATGGCTAATAATTGTTAAAAATCTATACATAGGTAATCTTAATCTGCTATAGCAACCTATATATTTGATTCAACTCTTGTTTAAACAAGTAGATCTATGATGGCATGCTGTCTATATAACTTTAGGAGAATAGATGTTTTCAAATAGCAACCAGGTTGCTCACCTCCATCTTGGCTGATGACTTCATCAGAATGGAAACAACCATGTTGTTGGCTGGCAGCCATCTTTGCTAAAGTTATAAAGGGTACATGTAATTTCACCACTATCTTAATTCAGATGACTATATAATATAAACAAACCAAGACAACAATCATAAAACTTCTTAGTCCTATTGAGCCCTCTGCTTATGATTGTATCTCCTTTTTAGATTAAGGAAGAAATAGTAGGTCTCCAAAATATTTTGGATTAGTATAGATTTGTGTATGATGATAAATTCCTAAGGTCATAAAGGTATGCCTATGTTAACAGTACCTTAGAGGTGTACGTCTCACTACTTATGCCTTTGCTAACTGTTTAACACCAGGCTTCTAGAAATTTTTAGATAAGGTTTGATGACATATGTTTGATGAATAAGGGATATTTAATAAATAAGGTTTAAAAAGATCTGCTCAGATAAGCAAAAGCTGACTTAGAGCTTTATGGCTAATCATTTATATCCTTATTAATTGTATTCAACATCAGGCTTCTAGAAAACTTTTAAGAGGAACAACGAGTTGGTAAGTTATTTCTCTGTGGGTTAAAAGAACCAACTCAAGCCAGGCTAATACATATATACACATGAGTTTGCTGAGAAGCTGCTCTCAGGCAAGCCAGTTCATTGGCCCTGAAGGAGCCCAGTGAGGTTGATATGTGGAGGGAGACAGAGGGAAAGGGGAAGAGAAAGAGAGAAAACATATATGCAGAGAGAAGGAAAATAGCCGGGAGAGACCAAAATGCCTGGGTTATATAGGAAGAGCCTCTGAGGAAAAGGCAGCAGGAGCTAGAAATTTCTTGGGAGAGGGCCTGTATGCCAGTAGGGACTGGAAGATGCTGGGAGAATCTGGAAGCCAAGTTTACTTCGGTATGTAAAATATGAACCTCAGCCCCTTGTCTCAGGTCTGAAACCCAACACATATTTGAAGAATAAGATATGTTTGATAAGTCGGGTTTATAAATTTCTAAGGTCTATTCAGCCTGACAGAAACTGCTCTGAAGATATTGTATCCAGCCCCTTTGTCTTTGTAACTGTATTTGTGGTTCAAAGTTTTATTTGGATGCTAAATAATCTTCAATTAAGACTTCAATTCAAGTTTTTAATGTCCAACCTTAAGTAGGATGAAATTGCAAAATCCCAATCTTATGTAAGGTATTAACTTGTTGTAAGCTGTTAAAGATAATTAAGACATGCAAGTTCATGGTCAGTTACCTTATAAATGATCAAATTTTTTTAATGTGTTCAAAACTACACTCATAGTGATGATGAGTACAAATATGATTCATTTACGAGGACAAGCTTTATTTAGCTTCCTATATATGGTTTCAACGTTAAGCCTAAAGCAAGTAACTAAAAATAAGTACAGTTTGTTTAAACAGGTACACTAAATAGATGGTCCTCAAACTCCTCAGAGATCGGCTGAATATGGCATTTAAAGTGTTTAATGAGAAAGCTTCCCATGATACACAGAAATGCCAGCTCTCCAAAGAAGACAATGGGCACAGATGACTCCACCTGGATTGTGGTAACACTAACCATTGGGAAATGAACTGCTCCATGCCTCTCCCACTTCCAGGGCTCTGCTCCCTGAACTGAAGACACTGAACTGTAGGGTTAATTGCTCTCCTCTGCCTCCCCAGGATATGTCAGGTTTCCCAAGTTCCTCCTCCACAGGAAAATCTCTCAGACCTTCTGAGTCTGGCAGCTGAGGAATTAATAATGTCCTGGGTGAAAGCCAGAAGACTGATAAACTCTGCCCCCAGTGAAGCTCTTGAGATTATCATGGGGGAACCTAGGATAACTGTCTAGATAGTGAGTAAATCTCTTGTCATTTTAATTGATGCAAAGGCTATTTGAGCTATACTTCTTGCCCTAATTTATCCTTTTCAGATCTCTGACTATGTTAGTGGCCAAGGGTGGCTTTTATCAGTTTAATAGCAGCAAGCACACCAGCTCCTCCCCCAAGGCTGCAGCTACAAGGTCAATCCATTTCATATGTAAAAGTAAGACACAGATAGTTTACTGTGCTGAAAGACTTCACATTGAAAGAGATACACTCACAAAACAGGGTTCGACATAAAATTTTTACTATTCCTTTACTTAAAGGAACTTGTGTTGCAATGACTGCTCTGAATAAACAACCAGCTGGGTGTCATGGTAAATAATTGGAGGAAAAGCTTTGGAGTTTATGTAAGTGGTGAGGGTCTAAGTAATTAATTTAAGATATGTAGATGCAAGTTGTAAAAGTCTGTGTAGTAAATGAAAACTTAAGTTGTGAGGGTCTATGAAAGCGATTTAAGATATGTAAATGCCCAGGGTAAAGGTGTAAGAAAATGATTTAAGGTATGTGAAAAATGAAAAATATTTCAGATTTCTTTCTCTGTATATGCTCTTGTTATTACATTAAGACTTCAAAAGTTCATAGTTTTAACATTAATCCGTGGAGTTCTGATCAGCTTCTAACCTAGCTCTGGTAAAATACTGACTACTATTATCATAGTCACTGGCTCAAGTTTTTAAATTTCCCTTGGTTGTATAGACTTCAAAGTACTTCTCATCATGCTTAAAACATCTCTGTCCAGTCTACATATCCAGACATTTAGACGAGAGGAGTGTTCATGATTTAAAACCAAAACAACATAGCTTTTTCTTTGACTCAACCCTGTGAGTCTACTCCAGCTGTTTGCAAATACACACAATGAGTGCAGATTACAAAGAATGGCTATGCTAATATAGCGAAAACTTTAAATACTTGCATGCTTCAGGGAGTTGAGGCTTGCATCCACCTACAGGTCAAACAGACTCCAGGTAAGTACTGTCAATCAACAGCCTAAGCTTACCACTTACTGCCTATTCATGAAGATTCTCTCTCTCTCTTTCTCTCTCTCTCTCTCTCTCTCTCTCTCTCTCTCTCTCTCTCTTTCCTTCCCTTAGTCTGGGAACTACTTCCTGAATGTAAGGGGCTGTAGTGAAGAAATGGAAATACCTGCTCTAAGGGTGAAAAAGTGAAAACTTTATTCCAAACTGTCTCTCAGGAAAGAAGCAATGGGGGTCTGGAGGTCTGGGGAAGGTGTTCTTCAAGGAATACGTACCTGGGAGAAAGGGAGTTGATGGGCTGGGTCCCGTGGCTTTGAACTATATAACAAGTCTTTATTAGTATAAACTGAGGAAGCCTGGAGGCTAGCATGGACTTTGATATACTTATAGGCACCACAGTTATATGTTAATGGAAGGGTCATATGTCCCATGTGAGTCTTGGGAGGAGAGTAGAGAACTCCCCTTCTGTGTATAGAATTAGTTGGGGAATAGAGTTGGGAAATAGGGTTCATGAGTGGATTGGTAAAGCCTGTGAAGACTGGTAAAACTGGTACAGCTTGAATTGATTCCAGAAGAAGGTTCTTGAAACTGAGATGTTAATATGTGAGGACAAAGGACAGTGCTGAGAGTAGTTATTAAACAGGCAGTTACCTGGTATCGCCAGAGAGTAAAAAGGACCAGAGGTATTGCACCAGGGGTGATGCGGTGGAAGGGAGCACCTGGGAAGGCCTTATGACAGGCTTAGTATAAAACACAGTTTATTTGAGACCTGGAGGAGAAGGATCAATGGTGGGTGTTTCCTTGAGAGATCTAAAACCTTTACACTCACCTTTAGCTAGATGGGCTGGCCCAGGTCATATAGGTTTAGGTCTACCCCACAACCCCTTGGACCTATTCTCTGACTCAGGGGCCCTGGATGATAAAAGAAACCATACTAGGCATGGTCCACTGCACAGTTGTTGAGGTTGTGTGTCCCACCCTGGTTAGAGTGATGGTACTTACTACTCCAATGTAGGCACCTATCCCAGGAGCTTGTGTGTCAGTGCAGGCTGGGCTTGGTATTGGAGAAGACAAAGATACCTGGAATTGTCACGTACATTGAAGGCGGGCTGTTCCTTGCTGCAGTTGTGGAAACAGGCTGCTTGGGTAGGGAAAGTTAGTGTCTTAGAGTTTTATTGCTGTGAAACAGACATTGTGATCAAGGCAACTCTTATAAGGACATTTAATTGAGGCTGGCTTACAGGTTTAGAGGTTCAGTCCATTATCATCAAGGTGGGGAGTAGAGCAGTGCCCAGCCAGGCATGGTGCAGGAGGAGCTGCAAGTTCTACATCTTGTTCTGTAGGCAAAGAGAAGATGACTTCCAGGAAGTTAGGATGATGGTCTTAAAGCCCACACCCACAGTGACACACCTAGTCCAACAAGGTCACACCTCCAAATAGTGCCACTCCTTGGGGCAAACATATTTAAGCCAGCACAGCTAAATCTCTGAGTGGCAGCCAGAGACCAGACAGAAGGCAGAACTAAAGAGTCTATTTCTATGAATGGTATATATCTGGAACTTCAAGGATTGTCATGGTCCTGCTCTCTGGGAGGTTGGGAGAACAAGGTGAGTTCAGGGTAGGAGGGTGACAAAGAAGACCATTCTGAGGAACAAATGGTAAGTGGGAAAGCTAAAGCTTTAGAGGTTACATAGACTTGGCAGCTGTACTTACCAGATAAGAGGTTGAGAGCCCATTTGAGCTGTGATAGGTGGATCCAGGTTTAATTCCTTGAAGTTTAGCTGCCATTGGTGTGGTGAAGATGACCAGATATGGATTCATCCAGCGTGCGTTGAAAGCCAATGGGAGAGAAACTCTCAAATAAAACCAATCTCCTGACAATATGGTTTGGGTGGTAGGATCAGTAGTGGGCTGGAGGAGCACAAGATCAGTGTGTTCCCAGAGATGGTGTCTCAGAGTGAGAGAAAGTAAGTAAAATAGTCACATAGTGGGACTGCTTCCACATGAGGTTAATATCATAGAAGAAAGGAACACAGATTAACTCAAAGGTGCTGAGGAAGGAGGGGTATAGCCCAAATTCAAATGAGGGCAACAGACAATGGTTGAGTCCAAGGAAAATGATTTCAGAAGACAGTGTTGATAGATGTGTCTTAATAACTCCATTAGCCCTTCCTAACTTCTCCAAGGACTAAGGTCAATAGGGAATGTGGAGGTGCCACTGTACCCCTAAGGACCTCAAGACTAACTAAGTGACTTTAGAAATGAATGCCAGGCCATTATCTGAATATGTGGATCTAGGAAGTATAAACCTGAGTAGAATATCATTTATGAGGCGGGAACAAATCACTTCTCCAGTCTCAGCTGGAGTAGGAGAAGTTTCTATCTATCCTGAGAAATTGTCTAACATGATAAGAAGATGTCTAACATGATAAGAAGATGTATCTCTGCTTTTTATTAGTGTGTGTGTGTGTGTGTGTGTGTGTGTGTGTGTGAGAGAGAGAGAGAGAGAGAGAGAGGCCAGTCCTCCCTCAGAAGAGTAACACAACTATTCATGAATAGCAAAAAGCTCAGATTCTTGATCTAAGAATAGATAGAAAATTGAACTTTAGAAGAGAAGACTCTGTATCCTTTGTTTCCTAGACAATAAGAAGCTAAGCAGTATGTGGTTGCCACGGTGAGAGTGAGGGATTGCATAGTAAAAGGTTGTCTACATATTGGATTAAGTGGCTGTGGGGAGATCTAGGGAGAGGAGGTCAGTGGCCAGAGCCTGGCTGAAAAAAAAAAATGTGGGTTATGTCAGAACCCCTGAGGGAAGATTGTCAAGGTAAGCTGGGATGCTGTACAGGTGTAAGGATCCACCCAGGTAAGAGCAAAAAGATCATGTGAATTTGAGTGTAAAGGAACGGTGGAGAAAGTGTCCTTAGGGTCTAGGATAGTAAAGTAAGAGGTGGAAGAGGGAATCTGTAAGAGCTGAATATAATGTTAGGGACTACTGGGTGTATTGGAATGGCACCTGCATTAATAATTCTGAGGTCCTGAACTAGGCAGTATGAACCATCAGGTTTTTAGTACAGGCAAGATAGAAGTGTTGTAGGGTAAGTGAGTACATGGGAGAAACTACCTGTATCAAGAAAGCACTATGTGAGAGGCTTAAGCCTTGTCTAGGTTTTAGACAAAAATGGTATTTAGAGTGACTGGTGTAGGAGATACGGTCCCAGAGTAGGATCTATTAAGATCCTAGGGTATGATGTGAGGCCACTTTGGAAGAGGAAGTGTCTCACAGGAGTGGGTCAATAAGGGAGTCTGATAGGAAGTGTGGTGAAGCATTAATGTTAACTAGTGAATAAGGGAGCATTTCAGAGGCTAAAAGGGGAAGAAATTCCAGGGGAAGTTGGTTGAAAAGGAGAAGTGTAACATGATATCTCTGCCCAATAATGTAATGAGGAAGGAGTGAGCTATCAGGTGACCCCAGAGGGAACAGAGGAGAAGACCTGTAGCCTTGGGCTGATGGACTCACTACTCACACCCACCACAGAGATCTGAGAAGGATTACTTTCATCAGAAGTAAAGGCTAAATAGCTCCCAAATCTCTTAGGCATAGGAGGGGCTTACCCACTACCTGGACAGTTATCCTAGGCTCCTCTGTGAAAATCTTGATGGTTTTATTAGAGGTGGAAGTCCCAGGGTAATGTCAGTCTTTGAATAGCAAGCCCAGACGATCCAAGAGTCTTTACTGCAGAGGAGAAACTTAGGGTACTGACTTACCTTAGCAAGGCAAAGAGGTGCAGTCAACTCTCCAGTGTCCTGCTTTTCCATAGTTCGGGCAGGGTCCTGGAGTGAAGTCAGTTTTTCACCCAGTGGCCAGCTTTGCCACTTTAAAGCAAGCCCCATGAGGGGTTTGTCTGTGCCCCCATCACTGTCTTCAGAGGACACCATGGGGCTGCGGCCAGGAGCTGGTACTTCTCTCTCTCACAGGAAGTCTTTTGCATCTTTCCCTGCCTGTCTCTTCCATTGAACACCATAAATGCCACATCCAGCCAATCTCTGGGGAGTTTGGGGACTGTCATCCAGCCTTTTAAGTTTTTTCTTTCTAATATCGGAAGGTAACTGGAACAGGAAGTGAAAGGACAAGCATGCCCTCTTGAGAATTAGGAGCTAGCTTTGTGTGCTGCAGGAGGGGCTCTGTATGGTACAGCACTTGGCAGGATTTTCATCTGGCCTCTGAGTGACCTCCCTGAGTTTATTACAATCAATTGCCTGATGGGAGGCCTTTTAGAGGCTGGCCAGGAGACAGGTAATCATTTCACCTCAGGCTGTCCTGCTGAGGGACTGATTCTCAACACTAACCAGGTAGATCGAGTGGGGGGTCCTCCCGGGGGACTGCTTCTTTCCCCTCAACAGATAGAAGAACCTGTCTGTACAGTGGGCATCACCATGGAGAAGCAACAGGGAAAACAATCTCTAAGGCTATAGGGAAATGGCTACCTGGGAGAAAGGGAGCCAGTGAGCTGGGCAGGAGGTTTTGAAGTGTATAACAGTAACTAGTGAGTGGAAGCTGAGGGAGGCTGAAGGACCTTGATGCTATAGGCACTACAGGTATATGGTAGTGGAAGATGATAAGCTCCTTCTATGCTGGTGAAGTGAGTCAATTCAAGGCAGACTAGAGTACATAAAGGCAGAGTTTTAGAAAGCTGCTCCAGGCTAGTTCACTGGTCCCAAGGAATGAGGCCAGAGAAGTGACCATGAGGAGAGAGACAAAGGGGAGGGGGAAAAGAGAGAAAGAAAGAAGGAGAGTATGCATACAGAGAGGTGGAGGGGATGTTGCGGGGGGGGGGGGAGGAATGGGTGGAAGGGAGGGGCTGCAGGACCAAAATGTCTAGATTATATAGAGAAGAGCCTCTGGAGAAAGGGCAGCCCAGTCCTTAGGATGGAAAGTTGAGGGTAGAGGGTAGGATATGCCAGGGTAGGGAATCAGGGATGCTGGGAAACCCTGGAGGCCAGGTCTGCTTTGGTATGTAAAACATGCACCTCAGCCCCTTGGCCCAGGTCTGAAACCCAGCAGAAGGACCATGTGTCCTTTTTGTCATCGATAAGGAGAGAATTCCTTCTAGCAAGTGTGAACTAGCTTTTCAAGTGCCTAAGGGAATGCTGGTTTTGTCTAAATACCAGACTTTGAGGAGAGACAATGTCTTGGGACCTGCCACTTCCACACCCCCAACTACCAAGAGCACGGGTCTGGAAGTTTCAAATACACACCCAAAATAAAGATTGTCCTCTACGCTCTTTAACTTTAACATTTTGTCCCTCGTCCATGCCTGTCCCAGCAGGTTTCTAATCAACCGAAGACTCAAAACTGCTCTAAGTCAAAATGGTAATGGTTAGGGGGCCTATTAGCATACCAAAGCATACACTGGCCTCAAAGGCTCTCAGCTTCACAAGTAACTGTTGCAGAGTCTATGCTGGTAGCCCAGTTCTTCTCAGCTCTTCTCACCCTATCACCTACTCTAATCTTCAGCTCATAAGCTTCTTTTCCCCCAACCTTATTTCTATCTAATCCTGCTACTTTGGCCAAGTGCCCTCTGGATTCTTGGTCTTCTTCTTCCAAACTCCCTTCATAGGCTGGTTTATTCTACTGACCGTGTCTAGTCTACTCCTTTCTCTCTCTGCTCTGGATTCTTCCAGATAGCTCTTGATGTACTCTCCATCAGATTTACAACAGAAAGCCTTCCTTGTAAACATACTCTGAAGTAGTCATACCCTTCCTTTATACATTTGGTGCTGAACCACCCCCCTTGCTTTGTACCATGTAAAAGATATGTACAAACCTGTTTTGAAACTACATGCAAATATTTCAACATTTGCTTCAACATTTTCTTGAGTTATTACTTGGAGGAAGTGAAAAGGAAAAAAAAAGATTTTTAAACTTGTTTTTTAAACTAAAATGTCTAAAGGGGCTGGAGAGACATCTTAGCAGTTAGGAGTGCTTGCTGTTCTAGAGTAGCAGAGTGTAGTTCCTAATTATATGTGAAGCTGCTCACAAATGTCTGTAACACCAGCTCCAGGAGATCTGAGTCTTTTTTACAGTCTCTGTAGCCATGCACACATATACACACAGCCACGGAGACATACACACATAGACAGGAGTAAAAATAAAAATGAACAAAAATAAGGTTATAACCAGCATGAAAAAAATCAGTATAAATTTAGGTTTTTGTTTGTACCCACAGGTGATGTATTTATAGGTCATGTATGTCATAGGTTAGGCTTGACTTTCTAGACACAGATAGCAAGTGGTGTTACCTAGCACGTGACGTGGGTGAGTCTCAGGAGATACAGGATAGAAAGTGAAGTCAGACAGGAAGGGCTGCCCCCAAGAATGTGACCACAGCACTGTGTTTTATGTCTCAGAGTTGTTGAAAGACTGGTATGCAAAATGTTCTCTCTACAAGAAAACTAAGTGTGACAGGTGCTAGGTTGGTTAATTACTATACCTTTTTTACAATTCTAGCACATATCAAAATGTAAGGGCTTACAATGCAAATATATTGGATTATCCTCTAAAAATAAAATTTAGGGACAGGGGCATGGCTCAACAGGTAAAGGTACTTACTGTCATCCCTGAGGACCCAGATTGGTACCTCCAACCCCGCCTTGGACCCACACAGTAGAGGAAGAGAACCAACTCCCACAGGTTTTCTTCCTCTGACCTCCACATGTATGCTGTGGTGTGTTCATGCCTATAAAATAAATGTACTAATTTCTTTTAACAAAAATTAATTCAAAGTCACATATCACATGAGAGACCTGTCTGAAATGACCATTCTTGCACTAATAGTCACTGCTGGGTGGGGCCCTAGCACTCCATCCTTAAAGGTGAGCAAAGGTCCTGGGCTCACTGCAAAGCTGAAAGTGGCTGAGCCTGCCTCCTGGGGCTCATCCTGCTGGAAGTGAAGGCTCTGCTCTCCTAAATGCAAATGGAACCTTTGAGTTCAAATTCCTACCTCAGTGACTTGAGTGGCACCTGAAATGTCAGGGGTATTAGTACTGGGGCCAATGCTCATCCTGCTTTCTCTCCTGCAGGAACCCACCTATGGATCCAGGGTCCTCCTGTGTGAATAGAGGTCCTCACTGTGTAGGAGCCAGGCATTGGCAAATGCGAGTCTCAAGCTGCCTGGGCTAAGACATGATACATGTTGGAGTCAGAGGCTTGAGGAAACCAGATGGTTAATCTTATCATCCGTCCCAGGCTGCAATATCTTCCATCTCATGTTTTTCCACAGGAGCAGTCCAGGCCAGACCGTGCTAATGCCTCTCCTACACATTAAAGCTAATGGATGAGTGGGAGGAAGGCTAAGAGACTCACAGAAGCCTGAAAGGCTTGAGAGAAACTGGCATAGACTCTAGATCCTTCCAGACAATTCCACGTTCATTCAGAATCAGCAAGACTCTCTTCCAAACACATTCAGTTCTCTCATTATGTTCCAGTCACCACAAAGCACAGATGAATAAATGCCACAGCCTTTTTCTGGTCTGCCTCAGATACTCTCCTCCTCCAGGCTTGCATGAAAAGCATATTTACATTTTACATATCTTTATAAGCCGTGGAAACGTCATTTCACCACAACCATCTTGGCTTGTTCATTAACATTCATTCTCTGTCTTTAACCCTTCCTTGTCCTCCCACTCTGTGTTAGTCAGCTTTGTATTGTGGTAACTGACACTTGGCATGATAAATTGTAGGGAGAAAGTTTTATTGTTGCTCGAGGTTCTGGGGTTTTGGTCCATGACTGATAGGCCACATAGCTTTGGGCCTCTAGTAAGACAGAACACTATGGTGGGGTCACATAGTACAACAAAGCTGCTCAACACAAAAGCCACAGGGAAGAGCCTGTTCCACCGACCTTCCTGTTAGGCCTAGCTCTTGGGAGTCCGATCTCCTAACTGATAAGTGGGTACAGCTGCTATTGATATCACAGAACTAAAACTAGAGTTACCATTTGATCTGACCATACCACTCCTGAGCATGTACCTGAAGGCTCTAAGCCAGCACACCACAGAGATACCTGCACAGGAACTCAGAAATAGACCCAGCCTAGGAATCCATTAGTAGATGAATAGAAACAGAAAATGTGGTACATAAACACAATAAAACTTTAGCCTTAAAAAAACCTGAAATCCTGACATTTGTATGAAAATGGATAGTTAGAGATTATTATAGTAATAAGATTCTGAGAGACAGACAGCAGGTTTTCTCTCATATGAAGATTGTAGCTTTAATTTTTACAACTATGAAAACAGGGAGGGTGTGAGAGCTATGATAGGGGGGAAAAGATCTCTAGAGGGGAAGAGGGAGAAAGGGGATGAACAAGAAGGCAGGAGGTTACTGGAGAGGAGAGAATGGTGTGAGAGGACAGGAAGATGGGGGGAGGGGAGGCTGGGGACCATCAGGAGGACTAGATGGTACAGGAGTGGGCTGTATAGAGACCAGCAGGAAAATGGGAGGGCATGGGAGAGGGGAGGATGGAAAGCAGGAGAAGGCTGGGAGGGCTTGGGGGAGGGGAGGATGGGAAGCAGGAAAAGGCTGGGAGGGCATGGGGGAGGGGAGGATGGGAAGCAGGAGAAGGCTGGGAGGGCTTGGGGGAGGGGAAGAGGGAGAGAAGAACAACATCAAAGAATAGTTAACAAACCTAAGAGACAAACTGATGGCACCATTTTAATATCTAACAAAATAGACTTCACACAAAACTAGTTGGAAGCGATAGGGAAGGACACCATATACTCAAAGTAAAAATCTACCAAGATGACATTTCAATTTTTAACATCTATGTCCCAAGCACAAGGGTCACCAAAGTTTGTAAAAGGAACACTCCTACAGCTTCAATCACATATTGACCCTCACACACGGATAGTAGGTGACTTAAACACCTGACTCTCCTCAATAGTCACTTCATGCAGGTAAAAACTAAACAGAGAAATGCTGGAGCTAATTGGTGTTCTAAGCCAAATGAGTCTAACAGATATTTACAAAACATTTCACCAAAACTCTAAATATATTTTCTTCTCTGCACCTTATGAACCTTTCTCCAAAACTGATCACATATTCAGCCCCAAAGCAACTCTCAACCTATACGAGAAAATAGAAATAACTCCCCGTATCTTATCAGACCACCACATTTTAAAAGCTGGATATCCACATCAGAAACCTTACAAACTCATGGAAACTAAACAATTCTCTATGATTAAAAAATAGGTCGGATCAGAAATAAAGAAATTAAAGACTTTCTTGAATTGAATGAAAATGAAGACACAATATACCCAAACATGTGAGACACACTGAAGGCAGCTCCAAGAGACAAGTTCATAGCACTAAATGTCTACATTCAAAACAAAACAAGAACTTAGAGAGATCTCATACTAGCAAACCTAGCAGCGTATCTATAAGTTCTAGAAAAAAAAAAAGAAATAATTATACCCAAAGGGAATAGACAGCAGGAAATATTTTAACTTGGGGCTCTGAAAAAAACAAAATGAAAATAAAGAAAATGAAAAGAGTTAATGAAGCAGAGAGCTGGTTCTTTGAGAAAAAATCAAAGAAATCAACAAACTCTCAACTAAGTTAACAAAATCAGAAATGGGAAGGGGAACACAACAACACCAAGGAAATCCAGAGACTCATAAGAGCATGCTTTAAAACAGCTACGCTACCAAATAGGAAATCTAAAAGAAATAGATAATTTTACAGATAGGTCCTACTTACCAAAGTTAAATTAAGATCAGATAAGCAATTTAAACAGATATATAGCCCCTAGGAAAAGAAAAGTAGTCATTAAATGTCTCCCAACCAAAAAAACAAAGAACAAAAAACAAAAAACAAACAAAACAAAACAAAACACAGGCTCAGATAGTGTTAGAACCGAAACTGAATTCTGCCAGACTTCCGAAGAAGAGTTAATATCAATACTCCTCAAATTATCACACAAACTAGAAACAGAAGGAACATTGCTCAATTCATTTTATGAGACCACGGTTACATTGATACCCAAACCATATAAAGAGCCAATAAAGAAATACAGATGAATTTCCCTTAACATAAATTTAAAAATACTCACTAAAACACATGCAAACTGAATTTAAGATTACAAGATTATCCACCAAGATCAAGTAGGCATCGTCCTAGAGATGCAGAGATGGCTCAATATACAAAAATCATTAAGTGTAATCCATTATATAAACAAACTGAAAAAAACCTACATGATCATCTCATTAGACGAAAAAAAAAAAGGCCTTTGACAAAATCCAACAAGTATTCATGATAAAAGTCTTAGAGAGATTAGGGATATAAGGCATATTGCCAAGGCAGTTTGCAACAAGCCCACAGTCAACATCAACTTAAATGGGGAAAACTCAAAATCCACTAAAATCAAGAATACAACAAGGTTTCCCACTCTCTATATACATATTTAGTATAGTGCTTGAAGCTTTAGCTAGAAAAATAACACAAATGAAGGAGATTGTCTTAGGGTTTTCCTGCTGTGAGAAGATATCACGACTAAGGTAACTCTGTTAAGGAAACATTTAATTGGGGCTGGCTTACAGGTTCAGAGGTTCAGTCCGTTATCATCAAGATGGGAACAAGGCAGCATCCAGCAGGCATGGTGCAGGAGAAACTGAGAATTCTACATCTTCATCTGAAGGCTGCTAGCAGGATGCTGACTTCCAGGCAGCTAGGATGAGGGTCTTAAAGCCCACACCCAAAGTGACACACCTACTCCAACAAGGCCACACCTGCTCCAACAGGGCCACACCTTCTAATAGTGCCACTCCCCGGGCAGAGCATATACAAAAGGTAACAGACATCAAGGGGCTAAGTATTGGAAAGCCATCAAAGTATTATTATTTTCAGATGATTTGATAAACATATGTGACCCTAAAAATTCTACTGGGGAACTCCCACAGGTAATAAAAACATTCAGCAAAGTAGCTGGATACAAGGCTAATGCTCAAAAATCAGTAGCCTTCCTATATACAAATGACAAATGGTCTGAGAAAGAAACCAGGGAAACAACATCTTTCATAATAGTATACAAATAATGCAAATTCACAAATAATACAAAATACCTTGGGGTGACTCTAACCAAGCAAGTGAGAGACTTTTATGATAAAAACTTCAAGTCTGTGAAGAAAGAAATTGAAGGAGATAACTGAAGATGGAAAGATCTTCATGGATGGATCAGTAGGATTAACATAGTAAAAACGGCCATCTTACCGAAAGCCATCAACAGATTCAATGCAATCCCCATCAGAGTTTCAACACACTTCTTCAAGGATTTGAAAGGACAATTCTCAGTTTCATATAGAAAATAAAAACAAAACAAAAAACAAAGCAAAACAAACAAACAAAACCAGGATAGCTAAAACAATCCTGAACAATAAAAGAATTTCCAGAGGTTATCACCATTCCCGATTTCAAGATAGTATGTTTTCAAGTAGTTTTATGGGACTCCTCCCTGTGTGTGTGAAGGGGTATCCTCTGGCTTCTGTGCTTTTATGTGCCTCCTCCCTGTGTGTGTGAAGGCTTCTGTGTGTATCCTCTGGCTTCTGTGTTTGGTCCTGGGCTCTTCTCCTTTTCTGTTCCTTTGCCTTGTCTGACTTCACCATGGTTGCTTTTAACCTTATTTCATTTTATGTTGTATTTTCTTATTACCTCTTAGAAGCCTGCTCTTTTCTAATAAGAGACAGAAAGGAAATGGATCTGAATGGAAGAGAAGGTGGGGAGGAACTTGGAGGAGAAAAGGTATGGGAAACTATAATCCGGATATAGTGTATGAGAAAATAATCTATTTTTAATAACAAGGAAAAAATAATTAGAAGACTACTTACTTTACAAGCTAAATTAAAAAAAAACTAAGATGTAATTTCCCAACATCACAATGCTGCCTCGCTGGGTACAAGCCTTTAGCCCTGGGCTTTGGGGACACCTGCATTTCAAACTATGGTGCATTCCTTACCCAGTGAGATTATCCCAGGGTCTTCCCTCTGGTAGGTAGCTTTTAGTCCCATCGTTTCCTACCGATGACACACCTTGGTACCTTCTTGGCGGCTCCTATCCCGACATTGGAATAGAACTCCTAGAGCCTTCCAGGGCCAAAAGGTGAAGGAGGGCTGTGAGTCTAGGGGAAAGGAACAAAGGGCAAATA
This sequence comes from Grammomys surdaster, assembly GCF_004785775.1. Taxonomy (NCBI): domain Eukaryota; kingdom Metazoa; phylum Chordata; class Mammalia; order Rodentia; family Muridae; genus Grammomys; species Grammomys surdaster. The sequence continues at coordinate 5,089,965 of NW_021604633.1, read as the reverse complement.
GGTAGACCCCATCATTCAGGATTTCTGCGAGGTGCGAGGTGGCTTTTGCTCTGTTTATTGTCCCACAGCGCCACCTGCTGTCAGATATAGGGGAATCTCACTCACAGTTGCAGGTTTTTTGTTTTTTCCATTGTATTGGCCCTGGTGGTCATATCTCCTTTCTTAAATCCCACTGTATTGTTTTGAGACTTGCACAAAGATGCTTCTCATTTCATCCATTTTGGTTCATTTTTTTGTGTTCTTAGAGTTATACAAACATGGCTAGTTTCTTATTCGGCTGTGAAACTGAAGACCAGGTTTACCGCCGACTCTCGAGTGTGGTACGAGCTGAGGGCTGTTCCAGCATCCTCTTAGCTGTACTGATGGCTTCCTCAGAGTCACATAGCTACATGCTGGAGTACACACCTGTTCACTCCTTTCTACTACATCACCTGCCATGCACCTGCAGGGACAGATGGGCTGCGGAATGACAGAGATGCCCAGCTTCTGCCTCATGCTAGACTCCAAACTCCAAAAATATTCTCAAGTGTTTCAAGCCGGAAGCTGTTAGCTCTGAGATCCCTTCCCTCGACTCCGGCACCAGTTTCATAGTATCTGGCCAGCTCTTTGTCCAGCTCACAGAATGTGCTGCTCTGCTGTGCCTTCAGCAAGTCTCATGGCTCCAGGTGGGCCTGGTACCCTAAAACGGAGAAAGCCTTAACAAATGTATGCCTGTCCTGCTCATTATAGAGACGCAGAAGCACTGGGCGTGTTTCTACTGTCCAATAAGAGGGATGGAAATAAACTATCAAGAGCTACAGGAAGAAAACCCAGCGTGAGTCAGGCAGTGGTGGACTCAAGACTATTAAGCATGGGCAGTGTGTCGGGTTTGTTCATGAAAATGCAAGGGAATTGCATGATAACAGGAAGTGCCTCCTTCAGAGTCGCGTTGAGTTTGGTCAAGGGTAAGGAGAGAGTAAAACACAAGGAGGCCAAGAAGCCAACACTAAAATCATCTTGGTGCCAGTTCTGTAAAACAGCCACCCCATGAGCAATGTCACTTTCATCAAAACTGCCACCTGTTGCTGTGGACTACATGTAGACCGCTGGCATGTCCCGCTTGTCCTGTAGGTATCGGTGTCGTGAGCGGCAGTGGGTAGAGAGCACAGAACAGGCTCTTTCTTCTTGTCCTGTTCTCTCTGGGTCAATCATAGAAACCTGAATCCTTAGCCTGGCTAGCCTTCCAGCCTAGAAAAGTTGCCCCTAACCTCCTCCTCCTCTCCTTTCTAGATGACCTTGGGACAAGTTTGTCCTCCTTGTGTCCAACCCACCAGGCAAGCCCATGCAGGTCCAGCAGCAGCAATGTGCCCCGGGCCTTCCATTATGCTTCTTCACAACAATTCATTTTTCCCCCTCAGACTCAGCACAAAATGCAGCACTCCTGACTCTCCTGGGCTCCCCTTTTATGGTCTTATCTATCCTGCCCCACTGGGATCGGGCTATGCTTTCCTTTCTCTAAAATGTCTCTGAGTTTAAAAGTGGCAGCCACAAGCCTGGTGCCAAGAGAGTAAGGGGAAGAAACAATCCCCCTCCTCCCAAACACCTGAACCTGATACAGAGGAGGGTTCTTCTCCCTGAGTGGGGGAATCCCTGACCCCTTTTCCTTACTCCTCATCCGCACAGAAGCAGCACAGGACTCAAAGGGGTTGAATTGAAGACGACCCCATGACCCAGTGCCAACACCAACAGCCAGGACCACCTTTGCTCTCGAACTAGAGCCCAGAGTGCCAATAGACTTAGCCCAGTTAGGCCAGCTGAGGTAAGCCTTTCCTCGGGAGCTAGAAGGCATCCAACACTGGAGCATGAAGGAGCTAAGAAAGAGGTCTAGTCTGAAAGAAACGAGCTGTCCCCTCCTGGAAAACACTAGCCACAGACCCTTGGGCAGGAAAGGGACTGGGTCAGCAAGCCTGAGCAGAGCGGGATTCTTGAAGTTTCCAGGAGTGTGATCCTCAAGAAAGTCAGGAATGTCTTAGTCTCAGAGCACCTGTTTTCCTAAGCAGCGATTCCAGGCAGGGCGTGGCTTGCCCATTTTTCTTAGTGTGTCCATGGGTGACGGGAGGATGAGGAGGTGAACACCCTCCCATTGATGACCTAGCAGTGTAGAACACATTCTTCTCAGACCTGAGAATCCTTTAGAGACTTGATTTCTGTAAGCTAGTATCAGCAGCATCAAAGGAGAACCATGGACTTACAGGGTAGAAAGGAAGCTCGGCTCCCAGGTTGGTGAGACGATTTAGGAGTCAACAGCTGCAATGGTCTCAAGATACTGCAGAAGGTTCATCCTATGACATGTAATGACTAACCATTCCTGGATAGAAAACTGAGGTCAAGAGGCAAGCTCAGAGCAGCTCAAAATAGGCAATCCTTCACCTAAAAAAAGCACAGCATGCCATGTTGTTGAGCTGGCTGGGACTAAGCAGCCATCCGTGAGGAAAGAGCATCCTGCCTGCACAGGCAGCTCCAACCAACAAAACATTTTAGACACTGGGAAAACAGTGTCTGCTGTGACTTAGCTCTGGAAAATCATTCCCATATCCAGCTAGCTCCATCCCTTTCTGAGATGCCACTTAGAGCCTAGACGTTAGATGTTACTGCGAGATGGTGTTCTTTAAATATTTTGGGGTTTAATTTAGAGAAAGAACATTCTGTATCTGTCCTTACAGTGAGGAAAATATCAAAAATAAAAGCTCTATTAAAATAATTGTAGAATTTAATTCATCACAACTGAATACATCTAATTGTATTTATGTAAAGCTCCCCTTTGTGAAGGTATTCGGAAGGAGAAAAGTTACACTTTCTTCTTTGATGACAACGAGATGCTTTCTGTGTCTCTAGAGGTAACTGTTTCAACTGACGAGATTGGCATTCATTTTGCAAAGGTCAGGGAAAACAACTGAGATGGACCCTGTGTCCACTTAGGTGCCACCTGAGCAGACAGCATGTGTGAAAACAACAGGCTATGCCACTGCTCCTCTAACTAAGTTTCCTACAAATCACAAGTCTCCTGCCCTTAGCTCATAAGCATATCAAAAGAAAATTTGAGACACTCCCAGATACCTATCTGACTTTAACAAACTGGACATCAAGTGTAAGGTAAAGTCCCTTACACAGTGTTAACCACAAAGGCTTCCTAGTTCTGAGCTCAACCCCCAGCCAGCTTCAAAAAGAATCTGCTTTGTAGAGGAAACGTGTGGCTATCTGAATTCAAAGGTAGATCTAAGGTGACACGGAAAGCCAACTGTGGTCACAACGCAGGGCACACATAAGCTAGTTTGATTATTTTTTTCTTTCAAGGAGAGTCCCCTTGGAACTGGCTGCTGAAGCCAATTTGATTTGTTCCTCAAGGTCACTAAAAACAATGAAGATGTTGTGGGCTTCACAGACTCCCTCACCACCAGTCACTACGTCCACAAGTCACTGAAGAGCCCAGGTGTCTGCAGGTATTTTCTGTAAAGCTTCTTACGTCTACACATTTGTGGGGTTTAGTAAAGTAAGCACTTTAATGTGCTATGTTTCAAAAATTCACAAAGTGGTAGACAAGAAAAGATATGGGTTCCAAACTATTTTCTGGAAGAAAAGTCAATGACCATTCTACTAAGAGAATAGATCTCAGGGTGTGTCTGTTCTATGTCTGCCAAGGTGATAAGGAGGCCTAGGGCCAGGAAGGGCCATGGGCAAGACGGGGCCAAGGGCATGTGACCAAAGAGCACAAAACACCAGAAGCTTGTACTTCAGGAAGTAGTGAAAAATCAGAATTCAGTTCTCACCCATATGATTGATGCCAATGGAAGAAACTAACACTGGGGCTGATGGGAAGGTGTTTAGCTAGGAAGTGTTTATGTGCTTCCAAATAGCAATTGTGTGCAAGCTTTTCTTATTAGGTTTATATACATTTTATTCTTACAATTTATACACAGTTTCATTTACTTAAAATTTTCCAAAAGCATAAGACATGCCAAGATATTATAGATCTGTTTCTAAAAGTTATGCAAAATTGGTATTTGTTGGGCACTGATGCCTGGGGACACCTGTCACTTTGATGCATGGGGAGGGGGATTAAACTCAGGCCACAGCCATTCAAGTTCCTCAAAGCTGAGATACTGGGCATAACGAATAGGATTGTGCCGAATGACCAGAGAATCCAAGAGCTATGGCCCCTCCTTATCGTAAATAAGCCAGGCCACCATGGCCTCTACCGCTATACTGAGATCTCCTAGTATTAGCTGATGAGAATTTCAATAGAGACTTACTCTCTTGGTCCTTATAGATTCATCTTCTGCTGAAAAAGCAAAGCCCGAAGGGACATTTCAGAACTCTGTGGTTCTATAGCAAGCCTAGGGGTGCTAAACTCTTTGACATCTTCATTCTTACAAACTGTTCCACTGCTAGGAACCCCTTAATAAATGTTAACAACACCAAAATAGTTGGAGAGGGCTTGTCTCTGCCACTCCATCCATCTGTTCCCCTAGTTCCCTTAGGGCCAGTGGAGACATCTGTTAAAGACCCTAGCATTCAGGGACGAGCACTTACGGTATGTAGGGGTATAAGCACACACATGCAGGATGAGCACATGTATGTTGAGATGAGCACACCCATGCAGGATAAGCACTAGCATGTAGGGATGAACATTATCATGCAGGGATTAGCACTAACCTGCAGGGATGAATACACCCATGCAGGGATGAGCACACTCATGCAGGATGAATACTAGGATGCAGGGATGCGCATTATCATGCAGGGATGAGCACTAGCATGCAGGGATGAACACTAACATGCAGAGATGAGCACTAGTATGCAGGGTTGAGCACTAGCATGCAGGGATGAGCACACCCATGCAGGGATGAGCACACCCATGCAGGGATGAGCATATCCATGCAGGATTGAGCACTAGCATGCAGGGCTGAGCACTAGTATGCAGGGATGAGCACATCCATGCAGGGATGAGCACTAGCATGCAGGGATGAGCACATCCATGCAGGGATGAGCACACCCATGCAGGGATGGGCATATCCATGCAGGGTTGAGCACTAGCATGCAGGGATGAGCACTAGTATGCAGGGATGAGCACTGGTATGTAGAGATGAGCACACCCATGCATGATAAGCACTAGCATGCAGGGACAAACATTATCATGCAGGGATGAGCACATCCATGCAGGGATGAGCATTATCATGCAGGGTTGAGCACTAGCATGCAGGGTTGAGCACTAGCATGCAGGGTTGAGCACTAGCATGTAGGGTTGAGCACTAGCATGCAGGGTTGAGCACTAGCATGCAGGGATGAGCACTAGCATGCAGAGATGTGCACACTCATGCAGGATGAGCACTCCTATGAGTTTTTGAGACACTAACTCATTAAAAGAGAGAGTCTGGAAGCCATCACTATAAAAGAGACAGACTTTGGATGTGGTCATGATCTGAACAGACATTGGAAGATAAATAAAATTTGTGTTTATGAATTGGGCTTTTACTAAACCTTCAGTATTAGCCTTGGCCACTGTGGAAACATTTCCTGCCTGGCATCTTCCATCTGACCCCACTTAGCCTTTCTTCTCCTCTCTTAAATCAGTTTCTTCTCCTTCTCTCCTCCCTGTCACACCGGTTTCATTTATTACTGTCATCTACCAACTGTGAGGGGCCAAGCACAGGCCTCTGATCATGCACTGTGGTGAGGTGAGAAAACAGAATTTGCTTAAAGCTACCCAGTCTTGTGCCAGACTGAGGCCTGACTGTCCAGGCAGTGGTAACTCAGACTCCACCTGCCCCCTAGATCAGGGTCCTGGGGCATGAGGCACAGTCGGGAGGATGAAGGAAGGGTCTGCCAGTAGCATTAGCTGCTCTGGAAGCAGAGCATCCTTCAGGTATGGAAGAAGAAGTGGAGTTCTTTGGAAGAAGTGGTGATTGGTCAGTGCCTTGGTCTGATCTGCTGGCCCTCCCCAAGAGACTTCTTCCCAGCTTAGAAAGTCAACTTTTTTCCCAAAGAGCAGGAGAAGGTGATTTGTTGAGAACCCATCACTTATAACAATTTCCCCTGCACAAGACATCTCACTGACATTTTCTTTTATCTGTGACATTCAAGAAACACCAGGAGTTGCAACCATTATACTGAGTCTTCAGGTAGGACATGGACACACACACATACACATGCACACATACCAGGCTTGTGTCATCATAAGCCAGTAAGTTGTGGAGAGGCTGCATGAACAAGAAGGATGATCCTGAGCCCATGAAAAGAGGAGCAAAAGATGAAAGAAAAGAGAAAGGAGGACGGAGAGGGGAGGCGGGAGAAGGGAGGAGAGAGGCTCAAGGAGGGAGGAGGACTGATGGGTCAGGGGCTATCCCACAGACAGAACATGGAAGTCTGGCTGGTTTGTGCTTCAGTGACTTACTACCTCTCCCTTCTGCCTGAACCCAAATCTGCCTTGAAAATGGCAATTGTCAGGCTCTAGTCCATGAATGAGTCTTTGTTTCTTACAAGTATAATGAAAATATTTGAGTTCCTTACTTTTGTATGAGCAGTTATTTCATTGAGATTTAATTTGATTTTTAAAGGAGGGACATGATCTCAGTTCTTCAAATGACCCTTTTCAACGGCTGATGGAATCAGTTCCTCTGTCCTCAGAGGCTGAGATCCAGAATTCGGAGATTTGCTCAGCTGGGTTTGCTAAACACCACTGTCATGCCACCTATTACCACCTATCCCTCCATACACATATACCCCTCTTCTCAGAGGATCTTCCACCTATAGCCGCATCCTACACAGCATGAGCTGTGGTCAGTTGGGAGCAAGGCAGGGCGTCGATGACAGTGATGCTGAAGGAGCCCAGGGCAGTCACAGAAAATGCTGCTGAGAACTCAAAAGAAAAACAAACAAACAAACAAACAAACATGCACACAGGCACAGGCAAGTCTCATGAAACAGAGTATTTATGGAAAGATCCTGTCTTCTGTGGATGCTTAATCTGTTCACTGGCATGAGTATTGCCTGGAATCTCCAGGGCCAGGGGGAAAGTTGGACCAACACCGTGAATATAGACTGCTGGATTCCTGACTACAATATAGACCTCCCTGGTTGGCCTCCTGTAGGACTTACTGGTCCTGTTCTCTGTAAGTTCTTTTCAGCTCCTTCCTCTATATGAGAGTTCCAACCTTCCACTGTGACCCTCTGCTTCTGTAAATATGGGCAGGGGTGAGGTCACAGATGAACATTAAATCAGTGTCTGAGTATTCATTAAACCAGCCTTGGCAGAAGAGTGACCCAACTCAAAGTTCTGGGTCTATTTCTTGGCAGGTGGTCCCAATCTTAATACCTTCATCTCATCCTCAAAATAAACTCTGTATGGTTGGGGCTGTGGAGAGCTTGGGCCAAGCCTCTTGAGGCAGATCTAGAAAAAGAGACACAATTACATAATGTCTTAGCTTCCTAGAAACATCATAGGACTAGCCCAGTAACCAGCCAAATGGAACAGCTCATATTTGCTTTATCGTGTGGAGACTCCACTGGAATATTGGGGGAGGGGCTAGGAGCATTGAAAACTCTAAGAATTTCTCAGGAGCCCCAGCTTTCCTCTATGTGCAATCTCATTCTTAAATTGGCTGGGCTTTTCTAGTAAAAATAGCTTGTACAGGCTGGGCAGAAATTATCCCACCCACATGACTTGATTTACAAGTTGGGTCAGTGATTCTCTGAGACCCTGGAGTTCATTAGAGATGTTTTTCCCCTTGTGTCTCAGTATTAGGAAAGCTGTTTGGTGCAGGAGAAGAATCCACCAGACCCCTTCTGTGTAGACTAGGAGACCACACACAGAGGTGGCTCAGACCAGTTTTCCCATCATGAGATCCAGAGAGCATAACACTTCTCACAGAATGTAGCCCAGCCTGACAGGTAGGTGTATGCTCACGTGAGCTACAGCTGGCACAGCCATCACTGCCATGGAAGCATCACAGAGTAGGCTAGTAGATAATAGATTTTTCTAGAAAGGCAGCCATGACTATCAAACAAACATATGCTAGGGTGGCAGAGAGAATGCCATAAGATTTTCCCATAAACCCAAGGAAACCCATTCATTTCCATTTCTGCAAGTCATTTCAGGGCATGCCAGAAAATAGTGTGCTTTGCTTTGCAGCTCACTCTCTAGGGATGCTCTCACCTAGACCTGAAGCTTAAGATGTGGTTGTGGATAGCTGCCACTCTAGAGAAAAAGGTTGGTTGCCCCACACAGGCTAGATAACAGGGAAGGGCTGCCTCATAGAAGGGGAAGGGGAATCAGAGACAGCAGGCTACTTCATTTTGAATCCAGTTCTGTCTCAGAGAAGTGAGGGGCTCTCAGAACTGGGAGAAAGAGTCACTCAAATTCCACCTTAGGCAGACAAGGAGCTTTAATGAACTAGTGCCTTTGGAAATCACTGTTTCAGCCTGTGAACTCATCGGAGCATGTTGTTTTCAGACACCACAGGGAGCCATCTTTGCTAGTACAAGCCAGGAGCTCACAGGGGAACCTTATCAGAATTCTACCTCCAGTTAGGCCTTGTCTAGCCTCAGTAGGAAAAGATGAGCCTATTCCTACTGCAGCTTGGTATGCTAAAGTAGATTGATATCCATGGGAGGTCTCCCCTTCTCTTAGGAGAAAGAGAGAGGGAGCATAGGGAGAGGGGAGAGGAGAGGGAGGGCCTCAAGGAAAGGAGGGAGGGGAAGCTCTGATCAGGATATACAGTAAATATAAATAAATAAATAAATAAATAAATAAATAAATAAACAAGATATAAAATAATAAAAAGTTAAAACCCTTTTGGGCTTTTAATCAAAAAGAAGGAAATGTACCTTCACATTAATCAAAAAGAAGGAAATGTACCTTCACATTAGTCCCTTGTGCCTTAGACATACCTTCAGCGATCATCCCTCTACACATTAGGCACTCTTAGATATGGGAAATACCTCCCTGCCCCAAGTAGCCTTGCCTAGACACATCATGCTCACCTCAATGAGCATATGGATAGCTAATTACCACTCAAACAATTACGAAGGAGAAAAACATTCCGTAAAGCCAATTTCTAGTGTGGACCTTTGAAATCAGGAGGCAGCTCATGGCTAAGTGAACACGGGTGGTTCAGGTAAACCCAAGGGGGAGATGATCAGTTTGGTGACAGTTTACAACAGTGACAGGAATGAGAAAAGCAATTGATAAAAAGGTTCTATCATATGCTCTAGCCAGAATTTATTTGAATAACTTTCTAAATAACCTTAGTCTTGCTTTATAGAGTCATTAAGGGTTGAGTGGGCTAGTTAAATTTTTTCAGCTTTGTTACTGAATTCTAGGAGGAAAACTCTAGACAGTGGAGTTCTACAATACTTCCCATGACCCCAATAAACAATGCATACTCTTTAAATTAGCTGGGGCCTTGTGCTGTCCCACAGACAGACACGTGGGGCCTGTGGGTGTCATAGGAGAGCCTGGGCTGTGTTGCTCGAAACATGCCCTGGGGGTCTTATGGACAATGATGCCAAAGGGAGGGACTCAGACACTTGGGGCTGCAGAAGACTCTTTGATAGCTCCAAGAGTGTGCTCCAAACCCACGGAATGTCAGGAGAGCCCCTGAGGCTCTGTTGTCTAAGCTACCTGGGTCTGGTTTCTGATGCTCTGCTCATACTGTTCTAGAGCCCATGGGTGCTGTAAGAAGTTCCCCTCTGACCCACTGCTGGCCCTGTTGGGTCCTCCTTAAGAGCTCCTACTAGCTCACTCCCACCCCCACCTTATATCCCCAGAAGCCACACCAAATAATGTATGGTGATTAAAAAATAAAATCCTATTTACAAATTACCAAAAAACAAAACAAAACAAAACAAAAAAACCCAAAAAACAAAAAAAACCTTCCCTAACCTTCCAACAATTACCACCACCCTACCTCCTTATCCCCACCCCAGAATCCTTCTCCTAAGAGTAAAAGGGTGAGCAGGGAGAGGGAGAAGGAGGAGGAGACAGCACTTTCTGTGCCCACATGGTTCTGTGGCTTTATCACTTCTCCATATATAGATCATTAGGACAGTCCTCAAACTCTTCAGGACGGCAGCTGTAGGCCATGCTTTCCTTCTGGAGTTTCTCAAGGTCTTTCTGCAGTTAATTCATCCAACAAACAAGAACACTTTTATTGGAGAAAAAGAAGAACAGAGAAGTAAAACCTAAAATTAAAACCAGCTCCCGTGTCCTCAGAAAAACCAGCTTTGGCCCAGAGCATGATCAGCTGTCCACAGGGTCTGTGGTGACACTGTCTTCTCTTCTGCTCCTGCTTGTCGATGGAAAGCAGGGACTGCAGGTGAAAGCTTCAGCAAAGAGTGTGTCTCCTGTGTAAAAAACAGATTAGGAGGCCAAACTTCAGCAAGTCAAGGGCATGGCCCTGAGAGCAGCCTTCCTGCCTCCAGGCTTGTCTAGGAGTTCTCCTCACAGAGAAATGGAGGCTTTGGAAACACTTAGGGACTGTTCCTCTAGCTCCCTTGAGATACCATCTCCATGTTGTCACCATGCTGAGGCTCTTCCCTCCCTCTTGTCCAGTACCTTTGTACCACAAAAGGGAAATAAGTGTCTCTGCCTGCGTGTCAACTTGAAGTGAGCGTGTTAGAGCATTCTCAACATAAACCCCCTTCACACTGGCCTCTTCTGGGCCTTAGTATAAAGGAGCAAATTCCAGCACAGTATTAGTGGTCCCATACAAGGGCCACCACTTATGGCTGGGCAGAAAGCCTGGTGTTGTGGCATTGGGTCACTCAGTACAGAAGAGTCTCTGCCCTGCAGGGACAGTCAGGTGTCTTCTTCATTCCCTTATGGTACAGCATTAGATACTCTGCTTGCAAAATGACCCTTGCTTTCAGCTAACCACCTGCTCTATTCACTGCATGCCCAAGTGTCTGACATTCAGCAGGCTTCTACTTAGGGTCTATCAACCCAGGACCTCCGCATAGTTTATCAGCTCAGGCCCAAGAGACCAACCAGAGGAAAAGGGTGCCCCTGGTGTCTAAAATGGAAACTACATACTTCTGGTACTCAGTAGAGCATTGACCTGAGTCGTGAACATCAGCAGATAGGAAGGCCTTCCCAAAATACTCTTCTTAAATGTTTCCTCTGCTTTTATATTTTTCTCTTGTATGGAGGTTTTGCCTGCACGCACATCTATGCATGTCTGTGCGTGTCTGGTCAGAAGAGGACTGGAGTGACCCATGGTTGTGCATCTCATGTAGTTGCTAAGAAGAGAACCTGGGGCCTAAGAAAGAGCAGCCAGGACTCTTAACAACTGAGCCATCTGTCTAGCTCCCAAATGGATGCTACTGAAAATAATCATATTCATAAGTCCGTCTCAAAAAGACAAATAGTGCACGTTTTCCCTCGTGCATGTTTTCTCTCATTCGTGGGTTTTAGGCTTTATAAATTCATAAAATCACATATGCAGAGATGACATGAAAATGGAAGAGAAACAGCATAGGGGAGCAGAGAAAATTAATGGAGGAGGCTGGGAAAGAGGAGGGTACCGGGAAGAGGCTCAAAGTACATATAAAGTTGCAGGAAGATAACCTTGGGTAACTCAGTATAATACAAAGTAAAGGAACTGTTAGCAACTATGTAGGATGTGCTCACCGTCTAACACACTCTCACGATTGCAAGGGCCTCCCACAAGGCCGAGTGCTCAGAGTCCTTCACAGCCTCCATTCACAAGCAGTCAGTCAACCCCCCAGCCTAACAAATTGGCTCATCAAAGGCCAACTCCACGCCTAGGGCCGTGCGTGGGCTCCAGGGGCCTTTATACTGGGTTGAATGCATGTTGCTGTATGAATTGAATTTGTCATGAATAAGACTCCCCTGACACGGGAAGGGCAGTCCCGTCTGCTTTGCAATAACTGATCTGGGGCAGCTACGCTCTTCAAGGGCCCTGCTTGACGACACCAAACAAGATTGAGACACTGTAGAAACCTCAAGTACAGATGAGAGGCAAACTGTAGCACAGACCATATGGATCTAAGAGACCAATTTCTTTCATCTACAACCTCCAGAGAGGGCTAGAATACTCGGCTAAAACCCTGACAGGCAGCTTCACCTCAATACTGTGGGCGAGCTCTCTACCTGACTCTTTTGTTTCTCCTTTATCTGCAAAGGGAAAAGATAACTGTCTGGGTTCTTGTAGCAGCACATTTCCAACTCCAAACTTTGACCACAGCTACCTCCTACTGTGTGCTGAGCTGACTTCTGACCAAATCCATCACCTGCTGTGTGCCAAGCATGTCTTTGTTGGATGTCTTCTGGTATTTCTTCAAAGACCCAGTGTGATTCCTTAGAGGGGTCTGAGTCAGCTATGGGGTTAGGAATATTGTGGGGTGGTGGGTTGTGAGAGGCAGTGAGTACCTGGTCAAGTACAGGCTTTAAACCCCAGTGACCCTCAGGGACAGTAGGCATTTGACCACACTCCTGGACCCCTGGTGCCTTTCACATAGCTACAGCTCCTCACAACCCCCCACAGAGAGGTATGTGGCCATCAGTCATGTAGGAGCAGTGCCTCAGGCCCTCCCACATGTAGATAAGGTATCCCCAAGCTCTCAGACCAAGCCAATAGGAAGTACCTGCTGTCAGACCCTGACCCATCCCAAAACTATATATAAGAATCCTATCCGGAAGGAATAAAGGTGTGAGAGAATTACTCCCTCATCTGAGAGCTTCTGTCCTAAGAGCTGTAACATTGCCACTTGGGAAGAGATCTGCTCTCCTGAAATGCCTTCAGGAGCTTCCCCACACTCCTTGCTAGTCAGGCTCTCCCCAGCTCAGCCCGGCCCGACTCAGTGCAGAGCGACACAGGAACAGTGTCTTGGAGCAACTAGGGCAGCTGTAGCAGCGGAGGCAGCTGAGGCGATTCCCACTCCCTGCTCATACTGTCCCCTTTGCCTGAACCTTCACACCCGGTTGGGCCAGAGATCTCTGTGGAAAGCCTCCAGTGCACAGGCCCACAGAACATCAGGCACACAGCAGCCAAAGACATAGCTGTGTTTAACCTAGCTCCTCCAGATGCCAAATTTATATGCTTAGCTGATTCTCAAACCCCATTTTCTTCCCTTTGTCCCCTCCATTTCCTCCCTCCCTCCCTCTCTCTCTCTCTCTCTCTCTCTCTCCCTCCCTCCCTCTCTCCATCTCTCTCTCTGTGTCTGTATCTCTCTCTGTATCTCTCTGTCTCTCTCTGTCTCTGTCTCTGTCTCTGTCTCTCTCTCTCTCTCTCTCTCTCTCTCTCTCTCTCTCAGATTTAATTATTTATTGTATGTATGAGTGCTCTATCTGCATTTACACCTGCATACCAGAAGATGGCAGCAGACCCTGTTATAGATGGTTGTGAGCCACCATGTGGTTGCTGGGATTGAATGCAGGAAGGGCAGCCAGTGCTCCAACCATCTCTCCAGCCTCTCCTATCTCTTTCTCAAACAAGTTCTCCCAAGTCCCTCTGTCTGAGTTCTAGTTAGTGGGCTAGTAAAGCCCCACTACTTCACAAGGAAGCACTCCCCAGCTTAGCCTCATCCCAATCCTATAAATCAAGAAGTCTGTTTCGTTAAACAAATGTCTTGCAGCTAATTGGGACATACTGAGGGACCAGGAAACCAACAAACCCGGCTCTTCTGTTAAATGGGACCTGGCTTGCTGCTACAGCTTGTTGGGTTCAGATTTTTCTAAACAGTTGTGTACTCTTTTTCTTCTGTTTACAGGGCTAGGCAGACCAGGATATCTTCTGTAATGATGCACTTAGTTCCAGTGGCTTTTCTTCTCCCTTTGAAGAGAACATTGGCCTGCACATCAAAAAATTGACACAGAAGAGAGCTGTCATGATTCCTCAGCTCTCCAGACACAGGAAGCCGCAAGTTACAGCACAGTTTTCAGTTCAGGTTTCCTTCCTAGGGCTGGCTGCTGAAACACAGCTGTAAAAAAATCAGGATTAATTCCTGGATCCTCTTCATCAGTGGCCAGCCTTCCAGTCCCTCCTGCCTTGTCAGTGCATGCCTTTACAGTACAAAATAGTGCCACCTTTTTATCAGGTAGGACCCTGAGCATATCCTGCCACCTTGTGGAAGACAAAGGCAGAGCAGGCTCCACTCTCAGTGTCAGAGAAGCAGGGCTACCTACTCTGTGTCCCTTGCTGTATGGGATGAAAAAGATTGAATGTGTCAGCTCCCTCACCCACAAATACAGCCAAAGTTTTCTCCAGCTGGGAGTCAACCTGTTGTTGGATCCCCTAGCCTGTATCCTGTCCCACTCTATCCTGACGGAGATGATTCATTCGTGGCTCTGGCCTCCTGCCAAGGGCTTTCTCACTGTTGGAGCAGCAGGGGCTGAAGTTAGAGAAAAGGTCAGTATTTCTATGCATCCTGTTCCCATGATGGAAACAGCATGTAGGATGATCCCAGATGCTCTACCTCCCGCTGACACCCATCTTAGAACATCTGCAGGTTCTTCAGCTTTACACACACCTCTTCTTTCAGAGTCCAGATAGCACATGGGCAATCCTGAGCAAAGCAGACTTTGCTCACACATGCCTCTGGCTCTGGCGTTCCTCCACCTCTGTGCCTTTGCAGAAAACACACACACACACACACACACACACACACACACACACACACACCAAATAAACCAACTAACCCACTAGCCAACTAGCCCACTAACTAGAACTCAGACAGAGGGACTTGGGAGAACTTGTTTGAGAAAGAGATAGGAGAGGCTGGAGAGATGGCTCGAGCACTGGCTGCTCTTTCTGAGTTCAATCAATTACATGGTGGCTCATGACTGTTTCTAATAGGATCTGCTGCCTTCTTCTGGCATCTTTCTGTCTCTTTTGAAATGTTCTCTTTTCCTATGCTGCCTGCCTCCTTCTCCCCAGGTGTCTGTAGATGTAACATCTGGCACAGGTGATGGGAAGCAGAAGAGAGTGTGTTCCATAGTGTTTCCAAGTCTCTTCCCAGAGAAAGTTTTCTTAGCCCTATTTCACACCCAGTAAGGAGTAATTCAATAACTTTTAGGGAAATCTGCTACCTTCTATTCATCTCTGTCCTGCTTTGCTCTTTCCTTGCCAAGCTCTAAAGGTATGTACCCTGGATACTGCATCCTGGGGACTGACCATCCTAACGCCTGGGAGAGACCCAGGTAGCAGAGACATTGAAGAAACTGGAGGCCAGAACACTTGCTTTTTCAAAGTACAGCCCAGGCTAAAGAATCATCCTACAGATAAATTTCCAGGTTAGCCAGCCTCTGTCTTAGCCAGAGTTACTATCACTGTGATGAAACACCATGACCAAAGTCACTTGAGGAGGAAAGGGTTTATTCAGCTTCATTTCCCCATCACAGTTTATCATCAAAAGACATCACAACAGGAACCCAAACAGGGCAGGAATCTGGAGCCTGGAGTGATGCAGAGGCCATCACTTACTGGCTTGCTCCTTGTGGCTTTTTCCAGTCTGATTTCTTATAGAACCCAGGACCAACCAGTTCAGGGATAGCATCACCTACAACTGTCTGTGCCCTCACATCAATCACTAATTAAGAAAATGCCGTAACAGGCTTACCTGCAACCTGATCTAATGAAGGTATTTTCTTAATTGATGTTTCCCCATCTCAGATGACTTTGGCTTGTGTCAAGTAGACTTAAAACTACACATCACAGACTTTTGACCTATAAAGTCCCTCTCTGGCCCTGAGCTGGGGCTTGGACTCACGCCCACGGCTGCTCTAGCCCCACATTCCGTGTAAACTTGGTGATTTGGGTAAACAATGGGAAAGTGTTTCTATTCTGGAAGTCCGGCCCTTGCTTTGCAGAGTCCCCGTAGCTCTTGACTTCATGGCCTCTGGTTGTCTAGCCATCCACTTGTAGGAGCCCGAATGTCAACAGAAAGGGTGCCAGGCTGGTTCAGCTGTGCAAGTCTAGTCTAGCAGAGAAAACTGTGAGGCTGCCAGCCTGAGGTTCTGTCCTTGATGGGTGAGCTCCCCACAGCCCAGAGCTGTGTCTAAGAAGGGATTTAGCATTCAGTTATGGCTATGGGAGCTTTCCTCATGAATCTAGGTTCATCAACACAACACTGGGAACCACACTCCAAATCTTCAAGTAAACAACACACCTCACACCTCACATTTGAGTCAATATGGAAATGGCTTTTCGAGTTTCTTCTGCTAACCACAGAACGGATTAGCACACACCTCCCAGGACTAAGCTTTCCACTGAGGCATTTGTGGAAAGGCCAAGTAGCTAAGTAGCAATCAGGAGGATATGACATCTGAAGGGTAGCAGAACAGACAGCTTATCATGGCATTTCTCCTACCCATCTTCCAGGATCTCCCCCATGCCAAGCTCCATAGGAAAGCTATGTTTTGGGGACATTCAGTGGGGTCCTTGGAAATCAAAACATGTAGATAGTGACCTTAATTGAAAGTCCCATGCTGAGAACCACTCTCCTCTAGGCAAACAATAAAGTCTTCATGCAGAACTCAGCCCAGAGCTGTTCATGTCAGTTAAACCTAAACTTTGGAGTGTCTTTTTTGACGGTGCAAGAAGGTATTATTTTTAGAAAGGAACCATCCCAGGCCTTATCCCTGCAGAGACATGAACAAGGCCAACCCTCCCTGGCCCCAGACCCTGCTTACTGGGCAAATAAAGTTCCAGGTTACCACAGGAAGCCAAGAATACAGACTTCCCTGGAAAGTGAAGGCAGGCCACTGGCATGTGTGAGGGGCCGTTTCTGCCTCCCTGCCTTGAGTTGGGGCAGGCGTTCCACTAAGCACCTCCCTTAACTCTCCCAGAATATTCTGAAAGGAAGAGAGGTTCTCTCAAATTAGCTGGGAGCCTCGTTAATACCCCAGCCCCCACACTTACCACCCCATTGTTCAGGGGTACCCACTTCATCTGTGGGACAGCTGTGATCACAGTGTCTCAACCTTCTTTGGCACCCCTCCCTGGAAAGTACCACAGCAGAGACTTCAGCCCTCTAGTCCCACATGGCTCACAGGGGCTTGGAGAGAAAAACAAAAGGCTTTTGTTGGAAAGAGGCTTTGGGAGAGCAGGGGCCTCTCTGGCTCTGTGCTCTGGCTGCCCTGCCAGGCCACCCTAAGCCGCCTAGCCACACATTTCCCACGCTTCATGGCCTTTGTGGACACTGTACTGAGAAGGAGGGTGTTGAGGTTATCCCAAATCACTGAGTCATTCTCTAAAGATGTATTTTCTGTCCAAAGAGGACTCCCTACCCCCACATACTCATATGCACGTGCACACACACACACACACACACACACACACACACAAACACACAAATGCACACACACAGCACTAATAAAGACTACATTTCTCTGCCCTTGGGTCATCAAGGCTAGGTCACTGTGCACAGGGAGTTTCTCATAGGAATATCCATTTCTACACAGCAGGAGAATTAAGTCTAACTCTGGGTCCAAGCAAGATCCCATCTCCCAAGAGACCATCTGGTTTCTTCCCAAGCCACAGAGGCTCCAGCTGGTGCTTGGATGAGTCAGGGGGACCATGTTCTTCCTGGCATCCATGAGTCCTGGGACATGTATTCTGTCACTGACCTGGAGGAAAGTCACTGTGCCTTTGTGGCCAGAGTTACTTGGGTATACCCACATGAAAATATTGACCACTTTGTTCATACCCAAAGATACAGGTGGGGAAACTGAGGAAAGCAAAGTCTACCATCCATGTCTAATACTTCCTGTGAACAGCTGAGAAAGACTGCAGACCCCACCTGGAACTGGGTATCAGCATGTGAGGCCAGGTGGGTACAAATGATGCTAAGCCAGGAAGACAATAGGCCAGCAGGGAGGCTAAGGCAGGGAAGCATGAGTGGTCCATGGTGGGTGGCTGGAATGAGGAGGATCAGAGGGAGGCTGGGCTGGTGAGCAGCTGTGCTAAGAGGTAGGTGGGCAAAGTTGCCTGAGTTCTGCTCTAGGTAGAACACTCTTTTCTTGCTCCAGGTGCAGACAAGCAAACTCAGTTCGTGGCTGGCATCCTCTGCTCCAGCTTTATCCATCTTTAAGATCTGCACCGTGCCCTAAATACATAAGTTGGAATCTCAGACCCAGCACCCGAGAGTGTAACTGTCCTTGGAAGTAGGAGTTTACAGAGGTGGTTATGTTGAAAGTATGAGTAACTATGGCATCCAGGCAACTGGGGGCCTTACTGAGAGGTCAGGACACAGACACACACAGAGGGACAATCATGTGAGGACACTGGAAAAGATGCCCTGCACAGGCCACTGAGGGAGTCTCAGGAGACAGGAAGCTGCCAGTATCTTCATCTCTAACTTTGACCTTCGATGGTGAGAAAACATCTGTGTTGTTTGAGCTTCTTGTCTGTGTTGCTAGGTTATGACAGTTGCTTTGAGTTGGATGGAGTTTGTGTGGGTCTCTCAAGTCTTCCTGTGTTGGAATTAATCCCTCTGTGAGATGTGAAGAGAAAAAAAATTGAACTCAACTACAGGACTTAATAATCGGGCCCGTGGGAAGTGTTTGTGGTTTGATAAGGTCACTAGGATGGAGCTGTGATTGAATCATGATGGCTTTATAGGAAGAGGGCAGGAATCTAGGGGACACACACACACACACACAGAGTGCACTGTCTCCAGAACATGATGCACTGTGGCTTCTCATAACTGCCTGCAAGACACCATCACCAGATGTAACCCCTCATTCTTGAGCCTGTAGGACCATGGGACAAAATAAGGTTTTTTTTTCTTTATAACTCACCCATCTGTGGTATTGTGTGGTGGAAATCAGACTATTCCTCAGCCTATGTTTATATGTCTTAAAATACTAATATTCTGTGAGGCCTGAGCAACCCCATACTTTGGTGAGAGGTCTGGGAGAGTCTGAACTATGAAGCTGACCCCTGAGGAACCCTCAGCAGCTGGCTGATTCTCACCTAGGGTGGAGGAAACTACTTCCCACAAATTTCATGCACCAATACCTAGTCAGTCTGCAGCACTCATAAAACAAAGGGGCCATTGAAGTGTCTCCAGCTGGTACTGCAGTATGAATAACAGGAACTCGGTGCCCCTTGTCTGCCCTGTGCTCAGAAGATGTTGAGGCCAGATCTAGATTTTGAGTGAATTAAAGCACAAAGGTGAACCAGAAATGAGACCCTAACAGAGGTTTCCTGAGACTCTGTACTCTGGAAACAAGGCCTAGGGCCAAAAGGTTCCGAACAGAACTAACTCAGGCTTTCTTCTTAAAGCATCCATTCAGACAAAAATCCAGACAGATTTGTGGCAGCTCTCCCTTCTCTTTTCAGCACAAACTTGATTTTCAGTCCCATGTGCAGCATCTACAAACTTATCTTTCTCAGACATTCTGCAGAGTAGATCAGCCTCAGATGTAAACAGAGGTGAGGAGAGGTGAGGAGAAGGCTTTTGTATGGAGACGGGGCCACTGGAAAAAAATCCATCTTGCATCAAGCCACTATTTAACTATTCTAGCTTCCAGACTACTGAAAAAACGTACTGTTCTGTGATAACTAATCTTGTCATCTTGACTATACCTGGAATCATCTAAAACTTTTGGATTCTTTGAGGTATGGAGACTCACTCTAAATCTGGGCAACATGTTCTGGTGGCAGTCTATATAAAAAAAGGGAGCTGTTGCTTTTCCACTGCTTGCCTTCACTCTTGCTGGCAAGTTTCTCTACACTGATGCCAAAGCATTTTTTTTTGATAACATTAGAGCCTACCTCTCTGGGATTCCAGTATATACTGAAGACCAGCTGAGACATCCAGCCTATAAACTGAACAATATTGGATTCTTGAACAGGAGACAGCCAATGTTGGACTAGCCAGACTACAGCCTGTAAGACACTCTAATAAATTCTCACAGACAGACAGATTGACAGATAGACAGAAATTAATTCCACCAGTTTTTGTTCTTCTAGAGACTAATATTGACTAATACACTTTCTCAGGGACAAACAGTGATTGCCAAGACAGTAGACTCCCAGAGAAGAACAAGGAGTCTGATTTTGTGTATGCCTGCCTATCTGAGATTATGGCTCCCTTAATTCTAGGGGTCTGTAAAGCTAGGTTTATATCAGTTATACTATTACTAGTAACCATAATCTTGGGCCATCCTAAGGTACAGTAGTGGCCCTTTGCCTTTGATCCTCATAGAGGTAAAATGGGAGCTAGATAGGTGTGCTGAAGCCACACGGCGTGAATGCAGTCATCCGTAGTCCTCCACCACTTACAAGTGATAGACTCAACCTAATAAACTGTATTAATGACAACAAGCTGGATGAGTATGAGTTGTTTCTAGACAGCATCTTACCACTTCAGAAGCAGATAGTTCATTCTTGAGTCCCTAATAAAATTACCCAATAGATTTCTACAGAGCTCCTAAACAGACAACAAATGCAATAATCTCTTTGGTGTATTGGGCCTTTGTCTCTCCTTGCTGTTTGAAACAAAAACTAATGGCAGGAGCCTCAGTAGCCACCATGAGAACATGAGGAATGGCTCACCATTATGGGGGTAGACCAGCTGCCATGTTACTACTAAAGCCTTGCTACACATGTCTAGGTTTTTGACGGGAAAAAGTGCGTTGCTGTCTTAATACTCAACTGAAACAATCCAGCCATATGTGGGAATCTGGCAACTGAATGAAGTAAACAAATCCATCAAAGATAAAGGGTTTCAACACAAGGCAGTGTTGTAAACTATTGAGACAAGGTGACAGACTTTTCATGTGGCCTATGAGTCTTTGAAGGAAATGAAGGCATGACACTGGGGTCACGGCTGTGATGTGTATACTTTAACATGTGATATAAGAAATTGAGAAGCCTACACACAGCTCCTCTCAGGAAGGGCAGCCAACCCAAAGTTACATATCTATTCAGAGCCTGAGCCTCTCTTCCAGGAGACAGGGTTGTGAACAAGGTTTTGAACAGAAGAACTATACAACATATAGACTGCAAAATAACTTATACTGTCCTTTGAGCAAAGTAGAGTGCCAAAGGGCTGCAAGGGAGTCAGCCCATCTGGTTTTTGGTTCTCTGCACCAACACCCCTGGCATGCTATGTGGTAGGGTGTACAGCTGTATCTCTGGTCCCCACCCCTCATCCTGATGGTGTTAACCACTACAGTTGTTCCCAGGCATTTTTAGGTTTCTTTGGTGGGCAAGATAAGCTCCTGGTAACAAATATTGTCGCCATTATTAAGGAAGAGACAGGAGGACTCTGGCCACTGAGCAGCACTGTGATAGACCAGTGAGAGGTAGGGCCACGTGGCCCAGTGAGAGGTAAGGCCCAGCTACATGGAAGCAGAAAATACCATAAGTGGATCCCTGTAATACATTCTGAACAACTTTCCAGAACTGAATGGCCTATGGGTGGAGAAGAGCAAGGAAACAGAAGCTGGGGTATCAGTTGCCAGAGCACATATTCCCTGCATTCATAGACCACATCTGTGAGGGATATCCTGGGCATGAAGAAATATAAAAACGATACCATGGAGGGAACCTAGACTCCTAGCACAGTATGGAGGACCATTTCCACGAGAGCTGCCAAAATGACTCAGAGGAGAGCAGAGTGACAACCCTGGGAGTCCCGAAGCTGATGGCAGCCCAGCAAGGGTTTACTGTAGTAATAGGAGGTGAAGCTCACTCTCCTGCCTCAGGTCTGACATTGAAGGACCAACAGAAGGCTGAGAAGGAAGGGAAGTGTGGTATGGGCAATGTGAGGAGAATCCAGATATCTGTCCTGGATCTAGTGAGCCTGCCTGGAGTTCCAGACCCTCAAGTGGAGGTAGCAGTTGGGTCACAGTGGATGGGAAGCTCACAGGAGGCTAAGACTGGGTTGGAAACACTTCAGAGAGCCTCCGCTGCTACCAGGCATAGGGAAACATACTTTATCTGCCTCCGACAATACAAATGAGCCAACAGCATAGGAGCCAGAGCTCTCATCATGGATTTCCGTCTTTCCCACACTGCCAGGATGGCTGAATGAGCGAGCACAGGACCACAGGATGGGTAGAAGTCAGTCGTACTGATGCCTGTAATGTGTGGTGTGTTGCTCAAGGGTAGGGATAGTGCTTAGGTGGTTCTCAGTTCTTCTGAAGTAGAAGTCCTAGTACCTTGTGGAAAAACCAGATCAACTACAAATTTCCAGGTGAGGGGAAATCCCTCCTGGTGAGAAGCAGAAACATTTGGGGGAAGTGGGCTTAAGCAATGTGCCCAGTGGTTCAGTTCATGTTCATGCTAAGAACTCAGGGTCCAGGGCTTGAAGAGCCCTTTGAGAGAAGAATCGGGTATCCAGAGCTCCATTTTTTTCTCCTGTGTGAATTTTACTCTTGATTGAACCCATGCTAGGCAAGAACACTACCACTGTGCTACATGTACTTCACCCCCTTTCTCTACTTGATATTTTGATACAAGGTCTTCCTAAGTTGCTCAGAATGGCTTAAATTTGTGACTGTCTGCCTTAGCCAGATTTAGTAGCTGGGATGACAAGTGAAAACCACCAGGCCCAGCTTTTATTCCTATTTAAAGGAAGCTATCACCTATCACCAGCTGATGTGTTTACTACCCCTCAAACCTCCTTGGGCATCTGGGTCATATCTGTTACACATCCAGGGCACCATGCCCAGAGTCTCTGTCCAAAGGTCAGAGTGACCTAGACCCCCATGTCTCAACAGGTGTTTGGTTGGTGCTGCTAGCCTGGGAACCAGCCTTGAGAAACCCTAGCCTAAACAGAGGCCTGTCTCAGTTACTAGTAAACATTGCTAATGGGGACAATTTGCAACATTTGTTGGTCAAACAATTGGGGGAAGAAAGTCCTTCTGAGCACATTGGATTCTCCCCAGATGTGCAGAGTGATGTCAGAGCATTCGTGTTCCAGAGTCAGGAACATTAGTCACACCAAGCCTCAAACTGTAGCTGATTCAACGCGCTGCTTCTTTGTCATTCTTGGGGAGGCAATGTGACCCCAGGCAAGAGACAGTGGTGCAAGAGACAGGCTCAGACGTTTGTTTACCAGGATCTAAACACAGTACTGGGAAGACCAGTCAGGAATATGAGCACAACAAACTCCCACCCACCACCCTTCCTTCCTGTCCAACTATGCATTCAAATGTTCCTCAAGAATCCTGGGACACTGCACACAGCACAGCCCCACTCAGGAACCTTAAATACCCGTGCTGTATACCCACCCATCCATCTCTTTATCCACTTCTACTTTGCTACAGTTTTGTTACAAGACATGGCTAAAACCCTCACAAATCTACAAGCCCATAGGTGGCCATGGCACATGGACAAGCACTGTAAATACATACTACACACTCCTGGGGAATACCGAAACACTGACAATTCCTGTGTCAGAACCTCAGTCTCCTTGGCAACAGGAGGGCTCTTTAAGAGGATATATCCTCACAGATGAACAATAACAGAATAGGTCTGCTGTTTGTCAGATCAGGGCAGAGGACTCCTTCTTGTTTTCTTACCCTTTCTTTTCTATCCTCTGCTGAGACGGTGCAGTGTGAAGGCCCTTCCCAGCTGAAGCTTTGGACTTCCCAGGCTTCAGAACTATTAGAAACAAATCTCTATGAAAATAAAAAAAAAAGAAAAAGAAAAAGATCTTTGTAAATTTACCCACACTCAGTCCCTCTGTTGTAAAGGCGCAGTACAAAACAAGACGCCATATAAACATGTATAAAATAATTGCTTATGTGGATGTTTATATATCTAGGCAAAGTCTTACAAATGAGTAGCACCCATGGTGCATAAACACATCTCTTTTCCCCTGTGAGGTCTGTGTTCACCTCACAGACCATGTCCTTACGAGACTGAGCAGCTAGGGGCCCCCTGATGTATTTGACCTTGGAATTGGGTTCTTCATGAAGACCAAGGTCTTGCTAAGTCTTTGTAATAATCATCCCTCTGTATTTTTCCTCTTATATGACAGAGCAGTTTGACTACTTGATTAGCAGCTGTCAGACTCCCAGTGGATACCTTCCCCCATGGCTGCTCTCAGGGAGTGAGACTCAGCAGTGACCTGTGATGTGAAGTCCGGGCAGGAACAATTACTGTCCTTCTAAAATTCTCAGGTCTGTGACTGTGAAGGAAATTGCAGGGTTGGAAGTATCAAAAGAAGCTTCAGCTCCACCATTTCTAGAGGCCTGGGGTACTGTCAGTCACATAATCACTGCTTTAGTAGTTGAGGCAAAAGACGAGAATGAGGGATATGCTAGGAAGAGGTGGAAGAGGCAGGAGTCTGGATATGCCTCCACTCCAAAAAGCTTCCTGTTTATGTTACCATCACAGCCCACTCTGATTATAATGAACGACCACAGGTAGGCAACATAACCACCCATTGGGACGTAGGCATCTGCATAGGGGCAATGTAAAGGAGGGAGGTCTCCAACTGCTGCTCGGAGAATGAGAAGAGCAATTTCTACAGTTTGTAGTGTATATGCACTGTCACGATGGGAGAGGGGCATCTCCCAAAACAAATTAAATAATGCTATGATGAAACCATAGCAGCTGTGCATAGAACTTTGTGGAGTGGCTGCAAGTTGGGTCATCTAAGGGCCTTTGATCTGTCACAGCAAGAACGAAGCTTCTCAAGACAAAACTGTGCTGGGACAGTGGTCACGACAGCTGCATTCCTTCTCCTAACTTCAGTGAAGTTTCATGGAGGTGTCTGTGGCTGGCCTGAAAACTCCTCCAGGTGTAGATATCTGGATTAGACTCTCCTCTAGATGCAGGAATGTTGAGAGCAGCCAACTGCCAGTTTGAAGAACTACTAAGAAGAGGCTGTATGGGTGATAGCTCTCTCGGCACCTAGAAATGGTGGGGCCGAAGCTGCTGTTGCTACCTCCAGCTGGAGTGGTCCTGCCATTTCCTTCATAGCCTCAGACCTGGGAACTTTGAAAAGACAGCAATTGGTCCTGTCCAGCTTTCACATCTGAGGTCACTGTTGAATTTCACTCCCTGGGAGCAGCCACGGGAGAATGGGGTGCACAGGGAGTCTGACAGCTGCTAATCAAGTAGTCAAAGTGCTCTGTCATATAAGAAGAAAATACTGAGGGATAATTATCAGGACTTCCCCCTCCCCCCATAAACAATTATTTTCAGTAATTCGTAATAATGCCTGATCTCTAGCCAAGTGTATGGAGAGGGCCAGGGGGACGAGGTGAAAGGCACACACACACACATACACACACACACACACACACACCTCTTACATGTGCACCCATGTACACATGAACATAAACACACACATGCACAAAATCTAGGGTCTTTTGCTTATGGCCCTTTTTTCTCCCGAGGTTATTAGGTAAGGTCAGTAACTTGCTACAGTAATGAACAAGACAGAGAGACGGAAAAGTGTGCACATGGTAAAATATCAGTGGTGAACCAATGATTTACAGGCGCTGTGCCAAATGTCTACTCATTAAATCCTGAAAATGACCCTTGACCTAGAGATAACTGTCATTATTTTACAGATACACCAAGGTTCAGAGATGTTGAGCCGCATATGAGTATCACAGAGCAGCTAAGATGCAAGTGTGGCATCCAGGACATGGCTTTCCTGCCATTGGAAGCCACGCAGCTGTGCAGCCTCAAGTACCCCCCTCTCCTTGCCAGCCCCAGAGTCTCTGGTGGGTTTCTCTTTCCAAGTTTCCTCACAATGAGCTCACTTCCATCTCGAGGTTCTTCCTGAGGGTAACACTGTTGTTGATACAAAAAAAAATGTAAACAAGATTGTTTTCAAAATTAGAACCAGATCTTAAGGAAGAGAATGAACTTCTCACAGCAAACTCCAGTAGAATCTACCCACATTTTAGTGTAGTGGTTTTCTCTAGCTGCTGTGCTGGGGACACCAGGGTTCTCTGCAAAGGTCATGACCTGGGCTGTGGTCCAGGCTGCAGAGAAGCCAGGTGCTCTCGATTTGGTGCAAAGACTTTCTACACCTGGTACTCATATGCCTAAGGTCCACTAAATAGTCACTCAAATCTAACATGTAGAATTTGGCCAAAGATGGCACTGTGTCAGCCTCTAATGCTCCTGTACCTGCTGGCACTGCACTGAATATGCTTTCATTCATCCATCCATCCATCCATCCATCCATCCATCCATTCATTCATTTATTCATTCATTCACTCTTCAGAAGGAATCTTAACCCAAGTGAGCAAGATCAATGCCAGCTGGGTTACATAATAGTTCCAAGCAACCCTAGACCTCAAGAGTTAAACATGATCTCAACAAACCATGAAAAATACAAATCCACTAAAGAGGAGACTGGCCCATTCTCTTTTCACTTTTCACATGGACCCTCTCAAAGGTCCTACTACACACACACACACACACACACACACACACACATGTGTGTGTGTGTGTGTATATACATATATGTGTGTGTACATATATATGTACATATGTATATACATATGTATATATACACACACATATGTGTGTATGTGTGTGTGTGTGTGTGTGTGTGACTAAGCTACCAGAACATGAACACTCAAGGAACAAACTATATATCATTTCTCTACCATGGATTTTGAATAAACTTGGAATAGGGGATCATTTGGACAACCCGAAGTCCTCTAGCTAGGAAGGACCTGCACATGGTGAGACAAAGTTCATAAACTATTCAACAACCAGCTCTTTAGGGAAAGCTCTGGGTTTACAATGTACCAGTGTCAAGTTCAAGTGTTGCCACTCCAAGAAATCCATGCTACCATGATGTTCAGGGTCAAAGTCTTAGACATGCACAGGGGACCCTCTTGAACAGGTCCGTTCAAAGCCATTAGCAGTAGGATATGGCTAGAATCCAGCCAGCCTGGTAGATAAGAAGTGAGGGGTCCCAGAGAAGTGCTAGTTGAGAGAGTAGCCCACAAGTCTCCTAACATGGAAGCTGGGCAGAGTATCTGTGTCCTCACCAAGCCCAACGGACCTGGGCCCTAAGATCCCTAAGGCCAGATTCCTTGTTGAGAAGCTGTTGTTGTAGATAAATGTTGAGACAATAGATATGAAGCACAAAGCAATTCTCTAGGAGATATTTGGAGCCCAGTGAATAGTAACTCTCACCATTCACCTATTCCCCCTCTCCTGAATGCACAGACAATCCGATACTTGGATAAAATGCACTTTTTCAGATCTACAGATGATTTCTAAGCACAATGAAGGCTTGAGAAGCTCTGATTTCAAGTAACCACCTGAATCTGTCAGACAATCAGGGGCCGATTTGAAGCCATCTCCAGGAGAAATAGTCAAACATCAAGATTTGTTTCATCTCAATGCAAGAGAGCTTTCATGCCAAGGATATATCCTAACCCTGAAAGCTAACACTCAGGAATCTGTGCACTTACACATCTTCCTAGACAGTGAGAAAAACAACCATCTCCCTTACCTTGCCTCTGCTCGTGGAGATTTTTGATTGCATGTCAGTCACTCTTTATCTGTGGGGTATAGGGTCAGAGTTTTACATCCTTAACAAGGAGAGAAGACAGCAGGAACACATGCAATGGCCTATCTGACCATGCCCAGGGAAGGGCAAAACAATTCTTCTCTGCTTAATGGTCCTGCTCAATCTCAGCTGAATCCCTTTCAGGAGAAGAGAGCTCATTCCACTCACCCCCAGCCCTCAGAAGGAATTACAAACACACCTGCTGGGCTCTCATCCTCACACTGTTTCTTCTTCCTCTTCCACTGGATGACACACCAACCCCAGCCAAATGCCCATGTGCCCTTGAAGGCAATGCACCCTGAATAACTGTTGGGTGCCGAGCTCTATAAGTAGCAATTAGATCATGGAAATTGCTAGTGTTTGGTGGCATCTATTTTCTTTTTCTTCTGTTCTTTCTTCCTTTCTTTCTTCTCTTCTCTCTCTCTTTTTAAAATATTCTATTAATGATGACAGGTGGGGAGTGTTCAAATCCTCTGCTTTGTGAAAATTCAACTCTGTCCATTTCTATACTACTTGGTGGTAATTGTACACTGTTAACCATGATGACTTCCTGACAATCTTGCTGTCACTATGGGATGTCTCTTTTTGTTCCAGGCAAAATTATTGTCATAAAATCTATTTTATCTGGCACTAAAACAGACGCTCAGTTGTCTATATCAGTAGTCACCACACATCATTGTTCATCCATTCACATTCTACCCCAATGGGCCCTTAAAGTGTGGCTCTGTAGAGGGGCACATAGTTGAAGGTTCTTCCTTTTCTATTCATTCAGTCTTCTATTAATGGGTGAATTTAGATCATTAACATATAATGATACCACCACCAACTTAGCTGGATTTAAAAAGACCATTTTACTAATTTCTTTGTAATTTACTCATTTCCCCACTGTCTCTTGTGGCCAAGGGTAACCAAAGGAACTTTCTGTGAATGTACATACTGCTCCTTCCTAGCTCAGAAAGACTGAAATTGAGACTGAGACCCTTATACCTAGGCAGGTTGAATACGCAACATCTAACAACTTATTATTCAGCTACTACCAGTATTTCATTACAAGTCATTTTCTATACCTGGTGGAGTTATATCCCAACAGCTACTCTATGCTTACAGTAGAATATGCAACCTTTCCTGTCCTGATTTGAGCCAATAGGATTCTATTCTGGATACACAAAGAAGTCTTACCACTGGACACTGTAGGATTGGATTTACTTCCCATCTTCAACACAAATATAGGTCTCTGGGAGGAGAAAAGCAGTGTTTGATACTTGCCCAAGTGCTTATCAATTCTACTTTGCTTTCTACAACCCTGAAGGTCAGAGTCTCCACCAGCAGTCTCTTAATGCCCTCAGAACTACCACACACATCGGGGTTGTACCCACTCTGCTAATGACAAAGTCACTAGACTTTCCTCTTGCTTTGTCATCATCCCTGGTGGATCTTTCTGCTGAGCGGAGAATTCTTGGTTGTGTTTTTTCGTCTTACCACTTTAAAATGTGTTGTTTTCTGGAGGCATTCTAGAGAAATATCTAGTCATTTAAATATCTAATATGTTTTTCTCCAGCTTGTTTTCAGAACTACAGTCTAAAGGATGACCTAAGGGCACAGGGTATTTTGATTAACACAGGACTTTCACATTTCATATTTTCAATCTAGTCCTCCCTATTCTACGAGAGGCAAAGGCTTCCAGCTTCCACAGCATCTCCACCTCACAGCTGAGGACAATGAAACCCAAGGAGACCGGGACTACTTTGAGTTCTGGCTTCAAAACTGCCGAGCGTAAATAAAAATCACATGTTATGCTGTGAGAAAGAAGAGTGATGAAGAGCAACAGTGACTCACCCCAAAAGCTGCACTGGTTGAACAAGACCTACACAAGGGAGCAGACAGTGAACCCCAAGGGATCCCTGGAAATGCCAAAGTGAAGAATAAAGGAAGTTGTGTTTAAAAAGCAGTTGTGGCTGGAACATCTCAACCAAGCTGGCCTGCAGACAGCAGTCTCGGCTCTGTGACTGAGGTAACCTTCTGCAAATATTGACCACTCCTTTCTAGCTCACAAAGATTGAACTTGATACTGAGACCCTCATACCCAGGCATATTGACTACTCATTACCCAATAGCTCATTTCAATGCAATTTGCCCAAACAAATTTTGGCTCTGTATCTCAAATAATTGTTTTAAAAGAGGTCTGTCTTGAGTATATTTTTCTTTGATTTTTGAAATTATAATTATGTACTTTCTCCCTTCGTTTTCCTCCCCTCAAACCCTCCTATATACTCCTTCTTACTGTGCTTTTTCAAATTGATGGCCTCTTTTTTCATTAATTATTGTTGCATGCATATATGAATATATAGATATTCCAAATTACAACCTGTTAGTCTGTATAGTGCCATTTTTATGTGTGCTTTTCGGGGCTGTTTGTTCATATTGAATAACCAATGGGTATGTTCTTCCCTGGGGAAGACTATTTTCCAACTCTAAGCATTCCTTAGTTGTAGTTTTTTTTTTTTGTTTAAGGTTGAAGTCTCATGTTTTTTCTCCATTCTGTATACTTGTAAACGTCAATTTTTATGCCCATCTTGTAACAAAAGTCATAGATCTTTTATAATTAGATGATTGACCTCAGACAATGTTAATAAGAGAAAACATTTTCTGAAAAATATGAAGTATAAAAATATATTTTAATTATCCTTAAGGGAATTGTAAACAAAATGAAGCAAAATCCTCGTATGCCCCAATTACGGGTGACATTGGTGGAATGGAATTTGAACTTTGACACAATGTGCCAAGGATTTCAGCCAAGGATTTTACCATGCCTTTCAGCTGTAATTAGTGTTGCCCTGCTGAAGACTAAGAAAAAGAAACAAGGAGGGAAGGAGAGAAGAAAGGAAGAAAGGAAAGAGGAAGTGCGAGACAGAGACAGATAGATTTTGGGGATTAACTCAACATGGAAAAATCCTACTCTAAACTCGCCTTGTTCTCCTGAGAGCAGGGTGATGAGGTGAAAAGCACACGTTTAACTTCCTCCAAGCTACACTGTGTTTCTTCAAGGTGGCTTGTTCTGCATTCCCACCAGCATGAAGTTCACCTTCCTCTACAACACTCTTCGGCATCTTATGATATTGATAGCTTTCCTTCTGGCCATTGACTCAGTTCCCCTCCCTGCTAGCTAGCAGAGCCAACCATCGGTTGATATGATTATTGGTGTCCTTCCTTCCTTATAACCCCTCCCCATGGGCTATAGATCTGAGCAGGGAATTCTCAGAAGATGGTTAATAAACACTTCAAAATGTAAATAAATACCTTGAGACTCCCTTTCACCTTATTTAAGATAGCTGTTGTTAAGAAATCAAATGACAGCAAATGCTGGCAAGGATGTGTGGAAGGAATGTTTACTGATGATGGGAGTGTAAGCAGATGCAGCAGCTATGGGATTCAATGTGGAGACAAAAAGAAAAACCAAAATCCACCACCAAACTAGACGTGGCACTACATATGACCTACCTTTCTTAAAATACTTAAAATACTTTGCCTTCTTTAGATTGAGTTGTTTGTTTCCTACTGTTTAGTTTTAAGAGTTTTTGTTCTAATTGAAGTCTCCCATTGAGTGTGATTTATAAGCAATTTTTTTTATCCATTTTGTAGTGTGTCCTTTTTGTTTTCTTCTGTGCTTTCAAAAGCAATTTTACTTTTTTTTTTTTTTTTTGAGACAGAGTTTCTCTATATAGCATTGGCTGTCCTGGAACTTACTATGTAGACCAGGTTGGTCTTTAATTCACAGAGATTCTATTTTTTCTTCTATCCCAGTGCTGTGATTAAAGATGTACACTACCACACTTCACTCAGAAATTTTTCTTAAGCCATATTTTTATTCTAAAATGTTACAGTCACGTGTCCTACACAGATTTGTGGTGACGAGATACATCTATGAATCCCTCTGAGGGCCTATGTGTCCCCAGAATCCAGCAATACAACCCCAGCACTGCTCTCCCAGGGTCCTCTGAGAAGCCTGTGGGTGTGACTCTATGTAGGCCCAGGCACACCATCTCTACCTTTTCTGTGTTTGTTTGTTCCTGTTAAATAGATGTCAAGGCTATTGTCTCAGTGCAATGATCTATATGCTTCCAGGAAGCTGGACTTCCATTGTGTAGACCCCAACTTGGGTTTCAAAGACTTCCTTTCACTGATAGCTCCTCAACTCAGAAACAAAGACATATCATGTCACAGGGGAACGACAAGTCTCTAGATGATGACTTCTAAGGCCCCAGTGTTGCTCCTGGGTCCTGTGAGTGCTTCACTGGGGATGTTCTGCATCCCAGCCAAGGTCTCCTGCTTCAGAGACAAAGGCCATGGCCTGCTGGTTGTTTCTCCTTCCCCCCTTTCTAAGGACAGAGCCTGTAGGACTGACTACTCCAGACTTACAGCTTGTACAGGACCAGAAGTGAATCTGCAAGTCACTGTGAGTCAGGAAGCATCTCAGTCAGGGAGCCAGCTCTGAAGACTATAGGAGTCTTACCCCAAACACCCTGCACCTCACCTGACTAAGGCATCTTGACTTCTCACCTGCTCTTGGTATCTTCTCAGGACTCCTTGATGCTCTATCTGAACACACAGACACCTGCAGCTACTGAGGCATTCCCAGCTCCCTATGCCAGAGAACATTGCTGACAACTCTGTCCCTTCTCCCAATAGAACGGTAGGCACCATTTTGTGTATGTGAACATGCTACCACTCTTGCTCCTGACCATCCATTTAGCTGATGACTGATGACATCAGTTTGCATCAATATGGCTATAACAACCCTAAACTGAAGACTATACCAATAAAAATCAACAAGGTTGCTTATCTGCAGACCTTTATGAGGCAGTGTAGCCCTAAAGGAACCCTACATAGACTTGTGCAGTTTATAGCAATAATGGGAAGACATGTTCTTGATGTTGTCAGAAAATTAACAGGAAGAGTTTGGGCAACAGAGGAAGGAGTTTCTAAGGTATGATTCCACTCTGGCATTGAGAGATAGCAGGAACAGCCACAGGAGCGACACTCAGCTTCCAAGCACAGTTCCAGTCTGAAGGCCACATGTCTGAAGTGTGCATGCGCCTGCCAGTCACTGTGTATCACAATGGTGCAATTTCCCAGAAAATAAACATAGGGCAAACCAAGGACTTGCAATGGCTGGCTCATTACAGGGTCTTTACAGCATCAAGAAGGGGCTGCTTACCTCTCCCAGTGGCTTAGCTGTCCAGCTCCTTCGTGTGTCCACTCCCACTCCTGCTCCTTAGTGAGACACAGAGTACTTCTCCCCATCCTTCTCTTGGGTTTCCCCAGACACTGCCATGGCGTTCTAATTGCTCTTGTTGACCCAGACCTTTCCCCATCTGTGGCAAGGGAGGTGAAAGGAGGCCCTCTGACTTGACAGAAGAGAAGCTGGCTCTCACTTTGACATGAGGTTGTCACTCTGGGCAGTATCACATTTCTTCCCTGCTGTGAGCCTTCTGAGGTGTCCACCAGGGACCCAGAGCAGTCAACTCTTACTTTAGGGAAACCTCACCCTGCCAACTGGCTGCTTCCCCTGAGGCCTTGGTGCTCCCTCCACCTCCTGGGATGGACCGATCACCCAATCCCCCTATGGCTACCACAGGCCTTCCTGCTACTTTTCACCAATAGGAAGTTCTCCAACCCCAAGGAAGTCCTGCCCCTTGCCTCACAGTTTGCCTCCACAGCTGGCCTTTCACCATCTTCACCCCATAGTGTTGAAGGGGGTAAACTAGTCAGGTCTGCATCTAATCCATTCAACGTTTTCTCTAGTGTGTATCTAGTCTATAGTCAGTCTGCATATAGGTTAGCCTATACTTAACCCAGGGTACTCTGTCTAGCCCAGATCTAGGCTATATCCAGTCTGTGTGTTCCATCTCTACCCAGCGTCATCTCTGGTGAGTCTCTATAGAGCAGTCAATAACTGGTTCGTATTCTGCCTCCAGACCATTTTAGCCCATTTGGTGTGTATCTGGTAGACTTTATTGGAACATCTGTCTAGTCTACATCCATTTTAGGTATATCTTCTCACATCTAGACTCTAGAATGGACCCTTGGCTATGAGCAGGTTACTGTTTGCTAAGGGAGCAAGTGAAAGAAAGCTGCCTAGGTGTCTGGTCATTCTTAATTTGGAAAACACTTTTGAGTCCATTTCACAGAGGTCACTCTGCTTCCTGTTCATGCTGACAGTTCAAATCCAGGGCCTGTGAGCAGGTACGCAGGTCCAGGCTTTGATTGCCTCTTCACAAGAACAAGGACACCTTTATATAGAGTCCACAGGATGGAGGGAGGATTCATGGATTTTATCTAAAGGGCTAGATTTCCAATTCACATTACAGAGAGCACCATTTGACCCTCAGAATCCCAAAGAGCACACAGGTCAAGTTCTATATCCCTGTTGGCTGGCCAGGTCATACTCAGCATACAAAACACTCAAGCTGTTCAAGAAGCCATCCCTGGCAGTAAACATAACCATACTCTTTTCTTCCCCACTAATTTTATCTTGCTTAATTACAAAGAAATCTTACAAGTTAGATAATTATAGACGAAGAAATTGAAACTTTGATGGATTTTTACACTCTGAACTCCAATGGCAATTAACAGAGATGGAACTCATCCAAACCTCAAGTCTTTAGACATGTTGTTTGGGAGACAGGAGAAGAAAAAAAGAAAAAAAAGAAAACTGGTCTCTGCTAAGATCAGCCTACAAGTGAAGGCACTGAGCCTTGAAATAACAGCTATTGCCATCAGGAGAGAGTCTTAAACAAGCTAAGAATCAAGGGAAAAGATAAGACAATGTATGCTTGTCTTTAAGAAGTCTGTGGTCCACCAGCACAAAGCTGTGTGGGGAAGGTAAGTTGTGACTCATGGTAACTACGGAGGCAAACCAAGGGATGAACTCCCAGGGCAGTTACCATGGACTGAGGATGTGCGATGCAGGAGTGCCTCAAACAACCAAAACAACAGATTTAACACAGGCACCAAAGTAGGCTAGGTTTGTTTGTGGGGGAGTGCTATGGAAAGTGTCACATAAGGGGGGGTTACTGGGAAAGGAGGCCTGAGCAAGTAAAAAATGGCCTGGATTCAGGGTGTAGCCTTTTAGGAACAATGCTGACTTCTATGGGACTTGGGCTATCAGTACAAGGCTATGGGACATCGGCCTGTTTACAAGCAGTTCTGGGTAAGACAGGAGAGTTTTTTTGTCTCGTTTCATCACCTTTAAGCTCTTGAAGGAGACAGGAAGCATCAACATTTCTCAAGATTTGCCCTTTCACACCTACACATGCCTGGCAAGCTCTGCAAATCTACCCAGATTCACAGTCTGAATAGGGTGCACAAAACACGTCTTTCTGAAAAAGGGATGTCCTGTTTCTTTAGATCTGGTGGAACAGAGGATTGTTTCAGGGCCAGTGAGGCAGACCTGAGTCTCCCTTACAGGAGAGCTCAGTCCCCAAGGCAGAAGGGAAAAGGAACTTCCCTTTGACAGCAGTGCTGGGACTTCTGTGTAAACCTAGTGACCAGACTGCACAGTACCCATGGAGACCACAGGCACCACATCCTGCTCCCTCCTCCCCCGGTGAGCTCTGAGTCATAGTTATGAGGAATAATGACCAGCAGCTTCATCTGTGATGATTCCTGATGTGGTCATTTTTGAAGAACACAAACATGATGTTTTCCAGAGATCTCCTCTGAAGCAGCTGCCGGCTTCTCCAGTTCATGTGTGTATACTGCCTGGTTTGACTTAGCGAGGACAAAACAATAAAATAGCAGGATTTGGATGTTTAGAAGACGTGGAACAATGATGTTTATTTAGTTGTTGTTTGGGGGGGATTTTGTTTTGTTTTTGTTGTGTTTTCTGTCTTTGTTTTGTTTTTTGTTTTTGTTTGTTTTTGTTTTTTAGCAGTGGGTTATAAGAGTAAAGAGATTTGGCTTTAGGTTAAAGCATATTGAAAATTAAAATTTTCTGTAGTACTTATGGTCAACAGGAGAAAGAGTAAGAAAATATGAAAACGGTTAAGATTTCTGTCCCTCCACAGAAAAGCCAATTTATAGGTAGTATTTAAACAGTTACTACATGGGATGAAGATGCTTGAAATCTCTCCTCAGCAACACAGCTGCACCTGCTGCGTGGCTTTCTGCAGTCCTAGGACATCACAGGGTGCATCCAGAACAAAGGAGAATCATAGCTTCAAGGTCTTTATCAACCTGGAGAGACTTAAAGGACACAATTGGGGAAGACAGTCGGGGAGTCTCTGGGGCTCCCAGCCTCAGCTTCCTTATTCTGGAGTCCTGCTTGTCTGAGTAAAAAAGCCAGACATTTCAGAAAGAGATGGAAACAGAGTTGTTTTGAACAAGTTTGTGATACAGGTCAGAGGACAACATGTGGGACTCAGTTCTCTCTTCTCACCATGTAGTTCCCAAGGATCAGTGATCAAGCTCAGGTTGTTAGCCTCAGAGGCAGGCACCTTTACCCTGAATTATCTCACTAACTCATGAAGAATATTTATTATGTGGCTAGAGATGTTGGGATGTAAATCTACATCTGAAGTAAAAATGCAATGATTGTTCAGGGCCCTTGTCAGAAAACAGAGTGTTAAAGGAAAACCAGGGAATGGCTGGCCAAGCACCACACGGGACCTAATCTTACTTTGCTCACAGATTCTGCTGACATTGGGCCAAGCTGCCTTTCTGTGCTCTGTCTTCCTCATTTCTAGATCACTACAGTCTTGGCAAAAAGAAAGCACAATGGAGGTCTAATTTTGCCGTGCCTCTCATTCTAGGACAAGAAAGAGCATCTAGAATTTTCATGTGATTCTTGGTGGTTGCAAAAGTCAGTTTTACACTTACAACATCATGTGAACAGAGTCTGTCACAGAATGTGGTTCAGGTGTGGGAAAGCTGTCTCACCAGGACAGTGCAGTAGAGAATCCCACACGTCCTCTCCCAAAGCAAGGCACATTCACGGAAGTATTCCAAGTCTCTCATTTAATTTCCGAAATGATCTGCAGACTTAAAAAGCTCAAAGTTCTTGTGGCATAAGCGTCAGAGCCTGAACTCAGATCCCAAGTACCCGTGTACGAAGGTAGGAGCAGTGGTATGTGTCTAGAATACCAGCACTGAGGAGCTGGGAACCAGAGGATCCCTGGGCTTCTTGGCCAGCCAGCCTAGCCTAATGAGTGAGCTCCATGTCCATGAGAGACCCTGAATGAACAATTAAGACAGGGATCAAAGAAGACACCTTACTTAACCTCTGGTCTCCACAAATATGAACATGTTCATACACACACACACACACACACACACACACACACTGCAGGTTTCCATAACATTGCATCTTCTTTTGCATGATAGTTAAATGAACAACATCATCTGGTCCAGGCTCCGTAAAGACAGCGTCAATTTTCTGTTTCCACCAGAACAGCATCCTCTCCCTAACCCGCGTCCCAAGTCACCTTGATCAGGCTGAAGGCCACGCACAAGCACCAACATATGGGAGACGTTCTGTATTGATGGCATGATGAGACCTGCATGATCTGCAGTCATGCTTTGTAAGAACAGAGCCTACCCACCCATCCTGTCCCCTCAGAGGGCCAAAAGCACCATGGATTTCCTGAAAATGGAACATTCTGGTCCACAAGGAAACTGTTTATTGCAGGGGCTGAACCCACATCACATCAGGCTGGCCAAGGCATCCTCCCGATCTCAAAAAGAAAAGTTTCTCTAACTATCCCCCACCCTGACACACATACCTTTTCTTTCCTTTTTCTTCATCACAGTAGCTCATAGCATCGCTCTGGGTTTCTGGTGTCTGGGGAGGACTGGATCCCTTCCTCTTACTTCCACATCATTCAGTGAATGAGTTATTGTTTGTGTCAAAGTACAAAGGACAGAGTCTCCACTTGACGATGTGGTCCTTTTATTTGAACTGAAAGGCGTCATTACAAAGTGCAAACCCCTCTTTGGTAATGGACTGGATACAAGGAACATAAAATGTCATTTGGCTGTTGGCAACAGTCAGAAAAGTAAATAAATATGTACACTACTTTGAATCACAGAAGCCCAGTGCAGTGGCTAGTCAGAAAGGGTATCTGGCCACTGCCCACTGCCTGGGCAATGTGGCTGTAACATCAAAATGGAGATCTGCAGACATCTTGGTTTGAAATACAGAAAATAAAAAGTCACAGCCAGCTTCCCACACAGGAGCAGAGAACAAAAACCCTTGGCACCTGTCTAAACTCCATGGACATTTTTGTGTCTTGGCACAAGACATACCCCTGGGGTTCATGTGAGACACCAGATACCCAGGGCAGGCTCTCCCACCGTTTCCATGCCTGAGCAATTACACAGCCATCAGATTTCAGATGCACGGTTACGTCTCCTACTTCACAGAAGTCTGTTCTGAAATCTCATCACTAAGTTCAACTTAATATTTCATGAATGCCTGCCCCTGCTGGACCACCAGCTTCTGAATATCATTAGCAACATGAGGGTTAAGACAAGGTGACCCCTTTTCCATATGCAATGTGGTGAATCCACCGTCAACATGCCCATGCTGGGATGCTGTCTCTGCTCAGCAGCCTTACACATATGGCTCTGAGTGATCTCTAGGAAGGTAATTGTATCAGCACAGGGATCATATACGTACACACCACAATGGCCTTACTGCCCAACATAAGCCAGAGGCTTTGAGGAACTGAACAACTCCCTATCTGACCATAGTCTCCCTAGAATGGCATCCATTTTGTCCTTTTCCAACTGACATTGACTCGTCTATGTCCTTGAGGTCTTCCTCCC
This sequence comes from Grammomys surdaster, assembly GCF_004785775.1. Lineage (NCBI taxonomy): Eukaryota > Metazoa > Chordata > Mammalia > Rodentia > Muridae > Grammomys > Grammomys surdaster. The sequence goes on along the minus strand of NW_021604633.1, from coordinate 5,051,637 downwards.
CAGCCCTGGGGGAAGGTGACCCTCTTGATGTACCCACAATGGCTGGCATACAGTGCTGGGCACATCAGTGTATATAAGGTGACACTTGCTTGTTCAGGAAGAGTCCTCAGAACCTTCTGAGACTAGAATGGAATATTTTGGTCAATTAAAAACAAGAGACTATGAGGTATAATAGTTGCTTTTCACTGAATTAAAAAAATTTGCATAGTGGAAATAATTTTTTCTAACATCTAAAATGGGCAAATTTTTATAAAACATCATGCAATAAAAAATGAGGTATAGGGATTTTTTTTCCTTTAAAGCATTCACACAATGTGATTTCCTGACATTCAGGCTCTGCCTGTCTTGTCACCTATTCAAAGGACCTGGAGAGTGAATTACCCTCCCTACACTGTGGCCAGGAACCAAGGCAGGTGGTGGCTGCAGACCATCCTACCAATGCAAAGGGCTGTTCAGGTCATTCAACATGGCATGGGACCAAAGGATTTCACATTCAGTTTATAGCAAGGCAGTATTTACACACGTTCTAAGTGGAAAGAAGATTATTTCTAAATGTGGCTTAATAATGTGACAGTCGTGTGTAGAAGGCGGGCATGGTCCCAAGGTGCAGGATTGTGTCGGTACTGTTATTAGATGCTGAAGGACCCTGAACGGGAAGACAGCAGACATGAAGGAGTGGTGGAAGAAAGCCCTAGTACCCCGTAGGGATTGTGGCCCAGGATGTTATTTTATAAGATCCTGTTCTATTTGCCAAATGCTTCTGTTTAAATGAAGCCTGTCAAAGACCTCCTGCCTCGTTTAAACAGAAATGGCATCATCAGGCAGAAGCAATGTCGAAACCCATGTCTTAACTGTGTGATTTAATAGTAGCACCAATTTTCCATTTGAAAACACTTAAATAATAAACCTGAGAAGTCTAACATGAAGGGAGGGCCAGAGCCTGCACCCACTCCCGCCTGCTCAATTTCCTTCTACAAACACAGGGTCTGAAGCAGCCCCGACTGCTTTTGCGATGGCACAGCGGAGGTCCTGAAATGTTTGAGATCCCAACTTGTCCTGTGGTCTGAAGCTCCCCATGTTGTCATCTAGGCTCACAAGGATTCTGTGGACCAGCTTCGAGGAGCTCAGCTCAGAAACACTAAGGCTTTTCCTCTGCAGTGTTCCTTAAGCAGATGGGACAGCAAGCACCTTCGACTGTCACAGGCTGCTGGCAGGCTGCAGGCTGGCAAGCTTCCACAAAGCAGGTGACCTGGCCATTCTAAAGGAGGAGAGATACATTTTTGTCATTCTTGGGCCCTCTACTTGGCATGATCCACATGACCCCTGACCCAGTATGACATCCCATGGTTCTTACCCTCATCTCCCACAGTATGTCCTAGCCTCTGTGTTTGGCTCAGCTTGCCTGGGATTGTGACTAAAGACAACGCTTGGAGCATTTCATCTATAAATACATCCCCTGGAAGATCCCACTGCACACTCTACTGTCCTCTAACCCCACTGTGAAGCCCAGGATCAAAGGACTGAACTGTCCCACACCTAATCTCCACTTAACCCTGCCAGGAAGCACAATGAGACCATAGTCTTTGTCTCTGCAAGTCATCTTTCCTCTCCTAGCTTCGTCTTCTTTAGCCAGGCAACCAGGGACGTTTGGGGTACTCTGCAGGAGTGTTCAGGTAAAGGGACAGATGAAAACCTTGTCCCCTGCTAGACAAGAGGTGATCTGGATCTGCCCTCATCTCTGCTGTCCTGCCTTCTGGCTCTGTTACAAGTTTATTCCTAACAGGGCTGCAGGGAACCTGTGCTCATAACTAAGGTTTACCACTGGCCTACCTGTCACCTCTTCCCAAAGATGTACTATGTCTGCTAGCATTCTCTGTAACTAATATCCCAGGTCAGCCCTGGACAATAGGGATGAGGGCAGGGGGAGTGAATGTAAGAGCCAGCTCTTCGAGGACAGGTCCTAAGCTGTGGAGTTTTCAGGTTCACAGGTATGAGTACTCCTTATACACCATTAGAAGCTAAGGTGGTTCACACAAATGCCCCCCATTTGCTCTTTGCAGCTTATGAGGGGAAACCAGCACTGAGGATGAGGCCAGAGGGACATTTGGACCACTGGCTCTCCAGGTGTGATGAGTATGAACACAGACCTGACCCCATACTTACTTTGCACTCACAAACTGTGCATGTGTCTTTCTTCCACTTCGTGTTGCTGCCGTGGGTTTCGCCACTGTCATCCACACACTCTGTGGTACTGAGCCGAGACTCCAGGCTGTTTATCTGCAGCAAGGCACAAGGCAGTCAATCTTGATAGAATAAACTTCAACAGCCATGCTCAGCAGAGGAGAGGCTGCCCACATGACAACAGGTGATGCGAGCCTACTTGCCACAGGGAGTTCAACCCTGCCCCCTGCCTACCTACTGAGCACAAGGTGGTTCCCAGTCCACACTGGAGCAGAGCACAGAACCTCAAGCTACTTTGTGAGGCTCCTTGGCACTAAGAACACCTTGTTGTCTTTGTATTAGGATGGCCATTCTCCCAACAGCCTAAATCCCAACTGGAATTCAGTTACCCAAAGAGCTATTCACAAATAAGATATGCTGCAGCATTTCCAAACAAAACAAAGCAAACTTCTGTAGGAATAACTCACTAGCATAACTGATGTTTTAGTTATTAACTCTCAGCATTCCTACTTGAGGTCTTGAAGAAAACTAAAGGATAGGTGAGTGTCCTCAGGAAATGGAGAGTAACATGGGCACCAATGGCTGACTCTGAGTTAACTCAAAGCACAGATATCTAAGGACTAAGGTGGCTGTGATCTGGATGGCTGTCAGCATTGATGAGCCATAGGCAACTGCACAGGAAGGTCGTGCAGGGAAGGACCAAAACTTCCTTAGCTGTCTGTAAAAAGGCCATTCTGCAATGTCAGGTCTAGTGGCATCTCCAGCCAAGCAGTCCTGTCTCTGACTACTGGTAGAACGTAAGTGATGGTACCGTGGACATTAAGTCCATGTGGACTTCCTGGACCAACCTTTGCTCCAAAGAACACCTGCTTCCATCAGTATCCAGAGGTCTCCTTGGGTTGGTCTAAGCTTCTCCACCTGAGCCAGGAGTCCCCAGCACCACCCACTAGTGCTTCAGAGAAAACCAAGCTGGGTGTTGGAATGCACAGGGATGGAGCCCTACGCCTGGAGGGCAAGGATCGTGCAGGAACAGATGCCATAGGAATAGCCTTTTTTTTTTTTTCATCTAGAAAGGAATTTGGGTTATATGAGTTTCCCCTGAGCCTATCACATGAGTAGCCTTGGGATCAGGAAAGAGCCAGACCCAAGAATCCCACAAACCAGTCACTAATGGTACACTACCTTCTGGGACATTCTCCACACCACCCAGGACAACACTTTTCTGCCTCATAATTCAAGTACACACACTTAATGTTCTTTAACATTGAGTGATCATACCTCCCATGTCTAGCCTGAGGTCTCAGCCTCCCCTCTCTTTGAAACAAGGCCTTTAGTAATTGAACACGGAGCTTTAGAGAAGCAGAACAAAGTTCCTTAGACAGAAAGAGAGGAATTTATCTATAGATCTTCAGCCAGCCCTGTAGTGTATAGTCCTGGGTGCTCTGCTGTCTTAGTTAGGGTTTTACTGCTATAAACGGACAGCATGACCAAGGCAACTCTTATAAGGACAACATTTAATTAAGGCTGGCTTACAGGTTCAGAGGTTCAGTCCATTATCATCAAGTTGGGAACATGGCAGCCTCCAGGCAGGCATGGTGCAGGAGAAGCTGAGAGTTCTATATCTATCTGAAGGCTACTAGCAGAATACTGGCTTCCAGGAAGCTAGGATGAGGGTCTTAAAGCCCACAGTGACATATCTGTTCCAAGAGAGCCATACCTTCTAATAGTGCCATACCCTGGGCTGAACATATACAAACTGTCACATGTGTCATGCAGTTTCCACTGGTCTACCGTCACTGACTAGGCTCTGGAAACAGTTACTTCCAAACTATTCCACTAGAAGTGGCTTACCAACAGGAATTCAGGTTTGTATTCTCCCACTCTTCTTTATCTGAGTTTGTCTGTGTTTTCTGGGACTTTCTGTCTATTCCAATGGTATCTTCTCAGCCATATTCCCTGCTATGGTTCTCTAAACCTAGAGACACTAAGTGTCCTCTGCCCAGTGTTCCAGTTGTGGTGGTTTGAATGAGATGTCCCCTAATAGTCCTGGGCATTTGAGCAAATGTTTCCCAGTTGTTTGGGCGAAGGTCTAGGAGGCTTGGCCATGTTGGAAGAAGTCCATCGGTGTGGGCAGACTCTGAGATTTCAAAGCTTTGCATCATTGCTTGGTTCCTTTCTCAAACTCCTGTTTTCTGTTCAAGATGCGAACCTCGGCTTCCTACTCCTGCGGCCCTGCCTCTACCCATAACCATGGACTCCTAACTTTCTGAAACTGTAAGCCCAAAGAAACTCTTCTATTTGTTGTCTTGGTTATGATATTTAATCACAGCAATAAAAGTGCCTAACACACTAGTTCACAGGGAAGCATGAAGGCATGACTTCTGTGGAACATAGCTATAGACAAGCTAGAGCAAAGCAAGGTATACAAGTGGCCATGCCACAGCACGTGAGGGCAGGTAAACACTTTCACAATCACTCAGAAATGCAAGGCCTCTGGGAGCACAGGGGGCAGGAAGTGTGTTGGTAAAAGGTCCAAGGAGGAGCAGATGGCAGTGGCTCAGGCCAGCTTTACCTGTTTTCTGAGGTCTGTGATGATCTTTTGCATTTCCAGAACAAACTCCTTGAGGTCATTAGTTGCTGGCCCTTCCAAGTGCTCATGAGTGGCTGATGTGGCATTGCTAAGATGTTTGCCATGCTTGACACTAAGGAGTACGGATAAAATTCAGAGTGTCAATGTGCAAGTCTAAGCCAACATTCCTAAGAGCATCTCTTCTGTAGATCACCCAGTATAGTAATCTACAGTCCAGCACTGTCAAGCAGGACACCGGCCTTGTCTACTCTGTACTCTGGGACATTTCTGCTTTAGCCATCCTAGGCTATGACTGAGCTCAAAGCAACAGCAAGCCCTCAGCCTATTCCATAGACTCACTATAAGCAGGATACGTTCCAGACTCCACCAAAACTCACCTTAGCGCTTTCCGCCACCTGGCTCTCTTTGTGGGCTTATCCTCCTCATAGCTGAATTCTAGAGATCGTCTTCCCCGGAAATGGTAGGAGAAGGCATTGAATTGTCCCCTGGTCCTACAGTCTGGTGAAAAAGCAAAATGGGGAAATCAGTTACAAAGGACTCTAATTTAGGATACACTTACAGCTGTAAAAGAAGGAGCTGTTTTTATGACCCATCCTCTCCTCACTTCAATTAGGATGTCAGGCAGCACCTGAAGGAACTCTCATGGCGCTAACAATGGGTCTGTGAGTATCTGTGGTTCCATTACTCAAACCTGCTAAAAGCTTCAAGCCAGTCTCCCTGAGGACAAACCGCCCTGCACTGGGGCATCCCAGGTGACCGCTATGCCCTCCTACAGTCCACCCCCGTAGACTTGAGCACTCTACTTTTATGATCTAAGTCCTCTTGCGATTGTCACATGATACTCTGCCCCCACGCAACCTCATGATCGGCTCAAATCAGCCCGTAAGAAGTCCAAGTAATTGCCAAACCCTCCCTTGCCTCAGTTGAGGCCTCATCCCAAGCTCTAGAAATGTGAAGAAATCCTATTCTGTCTCACCTAAGCCTACCTACACAATCCACTAAAGTCATCCATTTGTGTACCTCCTTTTCCCTGTTAGAATAGCCTGGCCCAGAAGAAAGCAAAGGTCGTCTCTCCCAAATTCTAAAGTCCTGTTGGCCCCACTGAAGCAGAAACCCTGGCAAAGGCCAAGGAGTAATACACAGAGGCCAGCGGCAGTTGCATCTGTGGATGAGAGACTGAAGGTCCTGATGTCTGTCCCTAGAAATGGGAAGATGTGTTCTAACTGAGCCAAGGCCTCACTTCTGACCACAAAACAGTCCTTGAGAGGCACGTCATTTGCTATCACTGGTCATTATCTGACCTGAGTTAAAGAGGGAGGGTTAAATCTGCTCTGTCCACTAATCAGAGTAGATACAGTGGCTCCTCAGATGGCTCTAGGACACAAACCAGAGCCACAGCAGCTTGGCCTTTCACAGCCGTGATTAGAACCTCTTCCTCCAATCTTTTCTGAAAACAGAAGCCAGGCCAGGCAAAGCTGGAGATTCTGGAAGAGGGCAAGTGTGATTCTCCATCACAAAGCCTTGCCCCAGACTACCAGAGAACAATAAGAAGGCAGGGTGTGTCCCATGGGAATGGGCGTGCCCCGTGGCCCTGACCTCAGAACTATACATTAGGTGGGTTCTGGGAATCCAGAGCCACCATATTTGCCATGGATGCTCCAGCTATCCCTCTAGCACAAAGTACAATGACTACACGGTTCTGCCTGGCCTGTGTCAACTGCATGCACTTTGCAATCTAGTGCAACCTAGGCCCTAGTGCAACCCCACACCTAACGCTGCTGCTAGAGAAGTGACGTGTTCACAAAGCAAATATACCAAATCATGGTACACCTGGAAAGTTCTGTGTATACAGGACACCTGTGCTCCAAATCTGACCCTCACCTGGAACACCTTGCCTGCCTAGGAATGGTCTACTCCTCCACCCAGAACCTTACACAAGAGAAGAATTTGCTGCAAAGGAGGAGAATGTTCAGATTCTAAGTGAAGTCACATGTTTATAACCCTACTGACACCAGAATTTCTAGTCAAACCTTTTAAGTAATTAACTTGAATCACTGTCGCTAGTCATGGGACAAACCTGTTCCTTATGCCTCCTAACTATGGTACATAAAACACACATATATAATACAGCCCCGTGTGCATCCATCCATGCCCCAATGTCTCACTTAACCTTTAGGAAAAAGTCAGAAAAACCCACATGGAGGGAAACCTACCAAAAGGAGAAGAGGTCTTAGTCTGTCTCAATCTGGGTCCTTTTGGGAACTTTCAGGTAAAATTAAGTGAGGAGTCTGGGTAGAACCTGTCATGAACTAACATCATTGGGAAAATGATGTAAGTAGAATTCAAACAAGATCCAAAAATTAGGTAACAATTTTATCCATGTGAAATTTTCCAATTATAATTATACTTCAGTAAATTATTTAGGAACAGGTAGCAGGAAATCTTCAACTTTAGAGTTTTATTTATTTATATAAAAAACCTTTTGTGTTTTATTCATTTATAGATAATATATACTTGTGTACACATAGAATATGCATTAGTAAAAGTGTAAATAAATCTATAGAAAATGTTAATACAGTTGGTGAATTTGGGTGAAATATTTAAATTCTCTATAGTATTTCAAATAGGGACTGTATGTGGGTATTGGTATGTACCTGCCTGCGACTGCCTCTGTGTCTACATATGTGGGCTGTACACATGTGTGTATGTGTACAATGTCCTAAGACTCAACAGACCCTAGGCTGCAATGTCACATCTAGTTTAAAGAAATGGGCAGTGCCACAACTCAGAAGCAGATGTTTCAGGTTCTGGGGTACATGAGTATTGCTCTTGGTGTTGCCATGCAGGTGTAGCTCCAGGAAATGATCCCTGGTGAGTATTCTTCTAAGCTTAGTTAGAAGAACAGGGTCTGGGGAGACAGCTCAGTAAATACAGCACTTGCTGAGCAGTCAGAAGAGTGGAGTTGACTCTCTAAAGAGAGCTGGCTAGCTAGACAAGTGGGACTCTCAGGCTCTGGGGTCAATAAAGTTCCCTGATGAGTAAACAAGGTGGAGGGTGATCAAAGGAGGCACTGGCTGCCAACCTCTAGCCTCTCCATGCCAAGTGTACACATATGCATGTGCACGTGCACACATGCAAACACACACATACTATGGAAGCACACACCATGCACACAACCCCCCTCCCAAAAGTTAATAGCAACAAACATTTTTTTTTCTTGAAAGATTTCAATATTTTGTATTTTCTACTATATGTTAGGAATGGGTTTAGGCTAAAACAGAAACCATAAATTTAGAATCTTGAAGCCCTTTGGGCTTGGACAGAGCCTGCTATTTTAAGAGGCAGAGTATCTGGGGGACAAGGGATTAGAAAAGAGACACAAGCCAAGACAATGCCTGCCACAGAGACATCCCTTCCAGGACTGGGGATACTTCTAAGTAAAAGAATGAAGCCTGGATCTACTTCTGTAGCAGAAGGGGTCCTGGTGATGTTATCAGAAAATAGAAGCTCTGTATCTGAGAATAAGGACTGGCCTTGCACACTACTTTCAAGACAAGTCTCCTACAGACAAAATAATGTCATCCTCGCAGGCAAGTATTTAAGCTGAGAAAACCTGGGAGAGTTAAAACAAACAGAAGTAAAAGCAGATATAACTTCCCACAGTGTGACCTCAAGAATAGCAGCAATTCAGGACTAGGTACACAGTAATCACAATGTCCTTATGTGAATTCTTATAATACAAGGGAGAGAGGGAAAGAGGGAGGGGGGGAGGAGTGGAGAGAGCATGATACATACATACACACATACATATGGGAGAAACGTATGCAAAAAAAGTCACTTTGGACAAACCACATGATCATACACACTCACATAAGTTGTACCCACCACACATCCTCTTAGGATGTTAAATGCAGCTTCAAAAGCCCAACCTGATTTTAATACTTACTAAATATCTTGAGTGACTACTTTAGCAGAAAAATAACCACAGTTCTGAATTCCGTGTGCCTCTTCGCGAGCCTTATGTGGCCCATCTCGTTCAGGGTCCAACAGATAGGGCAGGGCTGAGAACCAAGTGTGCTGCTCCATTGTGCCTGGAGCATCCGTCCTCTGGAGCCCTCTTCTCACCACAAACACTACGTCACTTGGCTGAGGTTGTAAGTGTCCCCAGCTTTATTATCTATGGGGCTCTGATCATAGTTTGAATAAAGCCAAAATTGCAGTCGAATTAGAAACTGGAAACTGAGGTTAACCAAGAGAGGAACTGAAGAATGTAAAGTGGGGAAGAGACGGTAGAACAGTCACCACAGAAGCCAGTGGCTGCTAGGGCTATGATGGTGGCCTGTGTGAGATGGACAGACATGGCAGGGAGCAGGCCTGCCCAGGCTGACAGGAATGGACTGCACAGATCCATTAGGTTCTCCAGACCTAACATCAAGACCTCTCACATCTGCAGGCTACCCTCTAGCTCTTCAGGAAGACAGTCCACAACTCCTTCCTGAAAGTTACAGGATTGCATCTGCATAACACAGCATGCTTGCTATGCTTCCTGGAGGAGCTTATTGTCATCCTTTGTGAGCAGGGTTCACTGGCTATCACACAATCCCTTAGATGTGTAAACACACTAAAGGTTTGTTCTCTTTGACACAGTATTTTGGTTGATAGAAGGTGCAGTCTGAGATTATCAGGAGGCTGCGAAGTTCTAGTGACAGCTTAACACGAGACATCTGTGGTGATAACTGCCATCAAGAAATATACACACAGCTCAGTGGTCTGTGTGAGCCTCTTCTGTACCGAACTTCCACCAGGACTTTAGTGTACATCTATTTAAGATGGTAAGGCAGCCCTCTAGCCTGGGGTGCCTCCTAAATTCATCAAGAGGCAGAGTGGACGGAGTTACCAACCCATATAGCCAAGGCTCAAGGCTAGGTGCTTTTATGATAAAAGACAAAACCCGACATTCATCCCTCAAACCATATAGCCGCTTATAAAGCAAAGCAATCATGAACAATTCCCACACCGAGGGCCAAAGGCTGTTTTCTCCGTTCTCATGCAAAGCAACAGCAATGGGGGAGATGGAAAGGGCAGGGTGCTGGCAGCGTATACCTTCACAACAGTCCTGCCACACTCGCAGGTCCACTCTGGGGATGTCCTCGCAGCTGCTGTAACCGTGTGGGAACTCTGCCACCCTGAACACATCCTGCTGCACACGGGTGATGTTGTCTGAGTTGTCACAAAGGATCCTCGCCAGGGACGTCTGCTTGAGCTGAGTCAGCTGGGCGGGGGAGAACACGCCTGGGTTCTCATACCACAACCTGGACTCCAGGGATGACAAGAGCAGGGTCAGTGGGGTCGGCAGAGGACAGGGAGAATGTCAGCCACAAGGATCCAAGAGAGAATGTTCTTCCAATGTGGAAATTATGGATTCAGTTAGCAGGAATTAAAAAAAAAAAAGCCAGTCACTGCTCAAATTCCCACCCAATAAATGATAGAAAACAGCAAGAAGATAGCTAAAACATCCAAGAAGGATGGAAAGCTACACTAACTAAACTCATCAGCTGATGCTTTGGCCACTTTCCCATTTCCTAAAATAAATTAACATTTTTAAAATGAAAAAAAAATCTTGTCAAAAGCCCCCAAGTCTCAATAAGGTTGTTATGGTACACATCTGAGGCAGAAGACTGGCCGTGAGTGTGAGGCCAGCCTAAGCTATACAGTGAAATCCTATCTCGAAAATCCAAACAAAATAAACAACGGTGTTCTAATCCTGGCACTGGCATGTACAGTCAATCAAAAGGCTCCTGGAGACCTTCCCATTTTCATTGACTTCAGAGGCCAATAGCACCTGGGACTCAGGTGTGTTAGCATAAAAGGATAAGGTGCCAGGCAGCCTAAAGGAGGTGTGGAGCCATTTGAAGGGCAGCAAGTGGGGAGAGGGTCTCACTGTCACAAGCAAGCACAGGTCCTCTCTGTCCCGAATCCACACCAACCATGTTAAGACAAGATTTTCTAGCACTCACCTGTCTCCATCCCGCAGGCGACGGAACTGTGTGCTGAGCAGGCACATGAGTGTGGGCCCCAAGCGGCTGCCAGGGACCAGGTCTTCCACCATGAGGGCTGGAAACAGATCAATGTTGAGAGTCGAGCCATATAGCCTGCAATAGACAAGGAGAAAGTTGAGTGTGCCCAACACAGTTGCCTGGGATATGAAACACAGCAAACAGGGAAAAGGCCCCACACATCCTCCAGACTTTTAATGGACAAAGAGAACTCTCTTTAAATGGTCTTTAATCATATTTTAAATAATTTTCCTCTTTTCTCATATATAATATATATATATATATATATAAATATAAATATATATATAAATATCTTTACTTATAAGTGATTTGAAAAGCCAAAAATATAACAAAATTAAAACATAATTCTTTCCTGTGCTTCAAGGAGAACAACCCAACTCCATGAGGCAACCTTTCTATCTTCACAGCTATCTTCTTTCTTAAGTATATGAACAATGAATTGTAAAGAATCATATTAAATATTAATATTAGTATTAAACCCTACCATATATTGAAACGTATTTGTCAATGGAAATGCTGGCTAATTAGATAGGGTAGATATCTAACATGAGGCTTAAACATTTTCAAATGTTTAACAAGCATTCTCTTAAGTCCTCCATGCTCTGGGAATATGTATTCCCACACAAAAAGATACAGAAAGAACCAGCAAGGCCCACAGACCTTTCTTTTCTAGCCTTGTGCAATTTCCAAAGAGCTTTCAAGGCAACAGGTGGTTTTTGTTCCAATTGCTGCTGGAGACTGTGCTAGAGTCTGAAACATCTTCCAACCCCTATGCCCAACCCTCCATTCCCCACCAGGCTTGGAGTGACAGTGAAACACCCTATAATCTATCTGACATGCTTTTGAGAAGACATACATTCATCTTACAACATGACATACATTCACCTTACGCCAAACCTACTCTCATTAAGCTGGCATCTAGCCTGTCCAAGAATAAACTGTGGTCACTGCCTGATGTTCAGGGACAAGTGCCCTGGACTAAAGCCTCCGAGGCCTTGCTGGAAGTTACCTGCCATGGGCACATAGAGGGCTTCTGGTCTTGCTGTACAGGCACCAGATGCCAGTGCCACCTCAGGACACCTACTCCTTGCTCTCCCATTTTGAAAAGGGTAGCAGGAGGTTAAAGGATATCTGTTTCCAGTCTGCTGGGGATGCTCTCCATGGCACTACAGAGCTCCCTCAGCCGGGGGCCTGGGGACTCCACCAGGGAGAGAAGCCCAGATTCAGCCCAACTCTTTATCCCCAGGCTTCCCTGAAATGTAAAACTTAATTAACTGCCAGGACAGTAGACGACAGCTGCAGTCCCCAAGGCCTGCTCAAAATCCCGACAGCCTTGGCTTTCATGGACAGTCAGCTTTCCTCCTGTTCACATCTCATTTTGTTCCTCTTTGTAATTGCTTCACAGAAAGAATAAATGAGTAATCTCTGTGTGTGTGTGCGTGTGTGTGTGTTGTCATCTTTGCCAGGGTCTCTCCCCTACAGCTGGTCCAGGTCCACCACCTCCAGCATCAGTAGCAGTATTACCAGAAACTGAGAAGTTCTGAAATATTTTGGCAAGCAAACGATGACTGGGAAAGCCATCCATGGCCATCTGGATGGGAACACAGGGGACATGATGCCCATGAAGTACAGTCAAGTGAACATAAATCCCAATTAAGCATAGCGGTGACAAAAAAAAAAAATTGTCCCTATGGAGAACGTGCTTCCCTCGCTAGTAATCAAATACTATTATATAAACGAACTGCAGCCCAGGGAGGCAGAGCAGCCCTCATTCAGAAACTGCAGTACCTCACAAGGGAGAGACCTCCTGCAAGCCTTCAGGTCTCAACAGCCCCTAGGAGGCAGAAGGTCTGAAGAATCCTGGCCCTAGATGAGAAGATCAAATCCTGAACAGACCTGGTCTACCTTCTGAGTATTTGTCTCTCCATGAAACTTTACAGACGGTTATCCAGCTCCCAGGCCAATTCTCCTCTTCAATGAGCAATAACCACTCACGCATGAGTCACAGTATAGGTGGCAAGCCAGGCCCAGGAGGCCGGCCAGTCTGAGGCCCATTTGCATGACTTTTACTGTCCCAGCTAGGTAAGTATAACTGCTATCTCAACAGACAACTTCTTACAGTTTGCAAAGTCCACCTCCTGAGCACAGAGAGGCTGGCAGACATGACTACTCCAACAATGGGCTGGCTCTGTAACATCCTAGCCGGTAGACCACAGGCTGTCCAATCTCAGCCACCACAGATTTCTCTCATCTGACCGCAAGTCACAACAGAAGTTTGAACCTAGAGATGGTGACATCACAGTTCACAGCCAAGGTTACTTGACAGCTAACATACCTATCAAAGTGCCTCAGTTTACCAGAACTCACCTCTGCAGTTTCTCCCGGATCACGGGGCTCTTGATCTCATTTTTCAGGTCCTCAAAGGTATAAGCAGCTGACAAGTTGCAGTAGACCCTGTAGTCATGGTAGGGTGGGATGCCATGGTCCCGGCCTCGCTGGATATTGATGGCAGCCAGGTCAAGGGCCACTGTGTGCGCCATGGAGAACAGCCTCTCTGTGAGCTCCGTGTTCAGCAATTGAGAGGGAATGCGCATCTTTCCTGCCACCCCAAACAGCCCTCGGAGAAGTGGGTCAATGCCCCCCTCATTGACAATCCGGAAGGGTGAGAAGAAGGCTTTGTGGAGGGGCACATGGCCCTGTGGGATGGGCTCAAAGTTCTCATCCAGCCGGTAGAGCAGAGGGTTGATCAGAGTGTGACCAAACCTGAAGGCTGCAGTGGCAAAGGCATTAAAGATGCCAGCATTGACACTGGGGTCATAGCCCCGGTACTCACCAAGCATCTTCATGCCCACCTCCCCCAGGATCTTGGGTAGCCAGTGCCTGTAGGTAATGTGCTGTATCTCTGCCCCCACTATCTTGCGTGTCTCATGGTAGACAGTGTCCCCATCCCAATGCGGGTTCAGCTTCAAGAGCTCTGCGGCAATTCGGTTGTGCTCCCGGAACCACAGCGTATGCATGCTGGTCAGGCCCAGCTGCTCGTTGGCACGGTGGTCGCCAGCCAGAAAGCATGGTATTGGGCTCTCATTCTCATCACGCATACACTCAGTGGGTGGCCCTGTGGCGAAGGGAAGCAGGGGCTTGCCAGACCTCTGCACAATGCCCTGACGCAGCAGGCCGCGATGGCTGGCCAGGTCCCGGATGCTGCGGGCTTCGTGGTCTGTGCTGCCGTACACATTGGAGGCATCAATGTAGGAGGTGAGCTGGTTGATCTGCTCTCGAGGGTACACAGAGTTCATGAGCAGGGACGTCATGCCGCTGCCACACACGGGGCTCGATCGCACGAAGAACATGCATCGGGCGCCACTCCGCACCCGGGGATCGTTGGGGGGGATCATGACCGAGAAACAGGGCGGGTCATTGCTGCACACTGAGCTGCAATGTTGGCCATCAGAGAAGCGGGCCTGGCTCAGGGCCACCACTGTAGAGTCTAGGTCATGGTCAAGGAACTGGCCCCATTGCATCAGCATGTGTGTGAACTGCTCGTCAGGGGTGATCACCTCTGTCCCAATCAGTGTGGTAGACACCAGGCGAGGCATGGGTAGTACATGTCCATTGTACTGACGTTGGGGATTAATGCCCCGGGGTGTGTTAAATCCATTCTCATACACAGCCTTCAGCAGGCGCTCGAAGGCGGTCAGGGAGGCACCCCACATCGGGTGCTGTAGATTGTTGCATGTGCCATCGTGTGTCCTATACTTCTGGTGGAAGCACATGTCTGAGCAGTTGTTCACACGACGGTGTGCAGTGCAGCCAGACAGGTTGGCGATGAGGCTCAGGTATTGCGGGGACACTAGATCATTGTAGTGGTAACCTGCAACACAGTAGGGTGGTGCTGACTTCCACCAGAAGGGTGCAGACCGCCACCTTCAGCGCTGGTGCCTGCAGATGCTCTGGCATCTAATCTGGTGGGATGTTCCCTTCCTGCTCAGCTCACTGTTTGCTGACAGTTTTGACGCCTTTCCATTGGGTCTATGGTTTTATACTACTAGCTCTAATAAGATGAGAGACTCAGCACATTCAGAGGTCCAAAACTGAGGACCTTCGGCCTCTCCGCAGATTGTTCCATGGAACAGGCAGAGAAGCACCTCTGCACCAGCCCTCAGTCCTCTCCTTATGGCATAGCTTCCCTCTGCCCATCACTGTACATTTCAGTGACTACTAACTCTACTGAAGCACCTTTCTTCAGAGTCTATCCTATAACCACTTACAAGTATGAGGACAGCAACAGGGGCCTCAGACTCCTGCCATCCACCCAGGATGACACTGTTCATGACACTGTCTTGCATCCTACAAAATCCATCATAAAACACACCCACACCCTCCAACCTGGCCAGCCACAGGATGTTTGCCTTCCTTCTCAGGAAGCCTTGGACTGCCCATCAGCCACAGAAAATCCCCAGGTCTTGCTGGTCAGCAGTATGCCACTAAGAGATCTCTATGACCTTCCTAAAGCCATCAAAACATAGCTACAGAAACACCTCAGGGCCCCACAGTCAAAGCTGCTTCATCAAATGTGGCTTGAAGACATTGGCATAGCCAAGGCCTTTCCCTTTCTCACTACCCCTCCCTCACATAGTGTTCCAGTCTTCAGACAAGCACAAATATCTGAGGGCCAGCTCACACATGGAAACTCATGTATACACACTCACACATGAACTCTCATACACACACACACACACACACACATGCTCATAATCCTGCCTGCACACTCATATGATATGCCCCTATGTAAGATATGCAAGATACTTGCCCACACAAGGGCACACTCACATTCACACATGTGCACATATCCAGGTATGTGAGACCAATACGCATGTGTATTCTGTTTCTTTCTATCTCTTTCGGTCTCTCTGTGTCTCTTTCTCTGTCTCTCTCTTTGT